>NC_091994.1:106030975-106214769 GCF_044704955.1 Pristiophorus japonicus
TGAAATACAAAAGGATAGTATACAGGTACAGCGAGTGATCAGGAAGGCCAATGGTATCTTGGCCTTTATTGCAAAGGATTGGAGTATAAAAGCAGGGAAGTCTTACTACAGCTATACAAGGTATTGTTGAGGCCACACCTGGAATACTGCGTGCAGGTTTGGTTTCCATATTTATGAAAGGATATACTTGCTTTGGAGGCAGTTCAGAGAAGGTTCACTAGGTTGATTTCGGGGATGAGGGGGTTGACATGAGGAAAGGTTGAGTAGGTTGGGCCTCTACTCATTGGAATTCAGGTGATCTTATCGAAACATAAGATTATGAGGGGGCTTGACAAGGTGGATGTAGAGAGGATGTTTCCACTGATAGGGGAGATTAGAACTAGAGGGCATAATCTTAGAATAAGAGGCAGCCCATTTAAAACAGAGATGAGGAGAAATTTCTTCTGAGGGTTGTAAATCTGTGGAATTTGCTGCCTCAGAGAGCTGTGGAAGTTGAGTCATTCAATAAATTTAAGACAGAAATAGACAGTTTCTTAAATGATATGGGGTTATGGGAAGTGGGCGGGGAAGTGGAGCTGAGTCCATGATCAGATCAGCCATGATCTTATTGAATGGCGGAGCAGGCTCGAGGGGCCGTATGGCCTACTCCTGTTCCTATTTCTTATGTTCTTATGTGGGTGTCGCTGGCAAGACCAGCATTTATTGCCCATCCCTAATTGCCCTTGAGAAGGTGGTGGTGAGCTGCCTTCTTGAACCGCTGCAGTCCGTGTGGTGAAGGTGCTCCCACAGTGCTGTTAGGGAGGGAGTTCCAGGATTTAGATCCAGCGACAATGAAGGAACGGCCGATATATTTCCAAGTCAGGATGGTGTGTGACTTGGAGGGGAACGTGGAGGTGATGATGCTCCCATGTGCCTGCTGCCCTTTGACGTTCTAGGTGGTAAGAGGCCGTGGGTATGAGAAGTACTGCCGAAGAAGCCTTGGCGAGTTGCTGCAGTGCATCTTGTCGATACTACACACTGTAGCCACGGTGCATCGGTGGTGGAGGGAGTGAGTGTTGAAGGTGGGGGATGGGGTGCTGCCCCTTGAATGAGATTAACTAACATAGCACAGGCTAGAAATTAAACCTGGAGCCTTTCTGCTCTTCATAACTCCCATACCACACCAGGAATTTACCAATTGGAGGAGCTGTTTGAATGGGAAACTTTTCTTGTCAGTCAGATTTTGTCCGATTACGCTCCTGTGAATGTGTTTGCTTCTTATCTACATGCTGCCCCTCGGCGAGATTATCCGGAAATACAGCACCAGGTTCCACAAGTACGCTGACGACACTGGGCCCTCCCTCGCCACCATCTCTCTCAACCCCTCCACTGTCTCTGAATTGTCACGTTGCTTCCCCGACATCCAGTACTGGATGAGCAGAAATTTCCTCCAAATAAATATTGGGGAGACCGAAGCCATTGTCTTTGGCCCCCAGTGCAACTGCATTCCCTAGCCACCGACTCCATCCCTCTCTCCCTGTCAACTGTCTGAGGCCAAACCAGACCATCCGCAACGTAGTGTCATACGTGACCCGGAGATGAACTCCCGACCGCGTGTCCTCTCCATCAACAAGTCCGCCTACTTCCATCTCTGTAACATCGCCCGTCTCCGTCCCTGTCTCAGCTCATCCTCTGCTGAAACCCTCATCCATGCCTTTGTTGCCTCTAGATTTGACTCTGCCAATGCTCTCCTGGCTGGCCTTCCATCTTCCATAAACTTGAGATCCTTCAATACTCTGGGGCCCGCATCCTAACTCGCACCAAGTCCCGCTCACCCACCCCCCCTGATGCTCGCTGACCAACATTGGCTCCCGGTCCGGCAACGCCTCAATTTAAAAATTCTTATCCTTGTTTTTAAATCCCTCCATGGCACTGACTGCTCCCTATCTCTGTAACCTCCTCCTGCTCTGTAACCGTTGGAGATGTCTGCACGCCCCAATTCTGGCCTCTTGTGTATCCCCGTGTTCAGTCGCTCCACCATTGGAGCTACCGAGGCCCCAAGCTGTGGAACTCCCTGCATAAACCTCTCTGCCTCTCCACCTCTCTTTCCTCCTTTAAGACGCTCCTTAAAACCTACTCCTTTGACCAAGCTTTTGATCATCTGTTCGAATATCACCTTATATGGTTCGGTGTCAAGTTTTTATTTTGTAACGCTCCTGTGAAGCATCTTGGGACGTTTTACAATGTTAAAGGCGCTATATGAATACAAGTTGTTGTTCAAGGCCTTGCATAAATGGATAGTTTGACTCATCTAGTGTTTTAGACTTGAATTTTTAATTTAATGGTCAGGATCTAAATCCTTTGATTCCAAAGCATGAGCAGAGATGTTTTTACGATATCGTACAGCACGTCTCAAGTTCACAAGGTAAAATTGGAAGTGTTGTTAAAATTGGTCATTGATAAATTAAGCTTCTAAATATGGATACCAGGTTAGGCTTTCAAACCAGAAAATGCTGGACATCTCAGTGGGTCAGGCAGCAACTGCGGAGAGAAACAGAGTTAACGCTTTAGGTCTTCAGCCCTTCGTCAGAACTGGAAAAAGTTAGAGATATAACCGGTTTTAAGCAAGTTCTTCTTGATCAGTGATGAGACTTCCAGCATTTTCTGTTTTTATCTCAGATTCCAGCGTCCGCAGTATTTTGCTTTTGTACGAGGTTATGCTCGTTGCATCTTCGTACGGGCAGGGAAGAGGAGCCAACAGACCCCACTGATGTATCTGCCTATTCATGTTCCTGGGCTTGACATCTGCCCACAGCAGTTAGCTGAGCCCAGACACTGGTGCCAATTTGCATTGCCCAAAGCTGTGCTTCCCCCTGATGACGCAATGCGGGATGATCTTTTTACTTGAAAGTTGGCATGCAGGTACAGCAGACGGTGAAGAAGGCAAATGGCATGTTGGCCTTCATAGCGAGACGATTTGAGTATAGGAGCAGGGAGGTCTTGCTGCAGTTGTACAGAGCCTTGGTGAGGCCACACCTGGAATATTGTGTGTAGTTTTGGTCTCCTAATCTGAGGAAGGACATTCTTGCTATTGAGGAAGTGCAGCGAAGGTTCACCAGACCGATTCCTGGGATGGCAGTACTGACATATGAAGAAAGACTGGATCGACTAGGCTTATATTCACTGGAATTTAGAAGAATGAGAGGGGATCTCATAGAAACATATAAAATTCTGATGGGACTGGACAGGTTAGGTGCAGGAAGAATGTTCCCGTTGTTGAGGAAGTCCAGAACCAGGGATCACAGTCGAAGGATAAGGGGTAAGCCATTTAGAACCGAGGTGAGGAGAAACGTCTTCACTCAGCGAAGGTTCACGAGACTGATTCCCAGGATGGCAGGACTGAATTGTGAACCTGTGGAATTCTCTACTACAGAAAGTTGTTGAGGCCAGTTCGTTAGAAATATTCAAAAGGGAGTTAGATGTGGCCCATCCAGCTAAAGGGATCAAAGAGTATGGAGAGAGAGCAGGAATGGGGTACTGAAGTTGCATGATCAGCCTTGATCATATTGAATGGTGGTGCAGGCTTGAAGGGCCGAACGGCCCGCTCCTGCATCTATTTTCTATGTTTTTTAATTACTGTATGACATTTAAAAGGATTTATTCTACACTTTCTGTTTTTTAAAAAAAAATGCCGCAAATCTCTACGTTGCAGGAGAAATTAACCTTTAAGCTGTTCCATGACATCGTCCTGGCATTTAAAGCGGCTGTCTCTACAACAAAGGGAGAGGATGCAAGTGGGGAACCTGGAAGATACAAAGTTGAAGACAGTTCAGGTGAGTGCAAAAACCTGCAACTGAAATGTTGGGAATCGGATTAATGAAAATTCCCAAATTGGTGAATATTTAAGCTGAAAATTCCTGCAGTGGCATATTTGCTGATAATGCTAAACTTGGTTAGACCAAATGGAGCACTGCGTTCAGTTCTGGTCACCATATTATAAAAAGGATATCGAGGCACTGGAGAGGGTGCAGAGAAGATTTACAAGGAAAATACCAGAAATGCGAGGGTATACATATCAGGAAAGGATGAACAGGCTGGGTCTCATTTCTCTTGAAAAGAGAAGGCTGAGGGGTGACCTAATAGAGGTCTTTAAAATGATGAAAGGTTTTGATAGAGCGGATACAGAGAGAATGTTTCCACTTGTGGGGAAGAGCATAACTAGAGGCCATCAATATAAGATAGTCACCAAGAAATCCAATGGGGAATTCAGAAGAAACTTCTTTACCCAGAGACTGGTGAGAATGTGGAACTCGCTGCCACAGGGAGTGGTTGAAGCGAATAGTATCGATGCGTTTAATGGGAGGCTGAACAAGCGTATGGGGGAGAAGGGATTAGAAGGTTATGCTGATGGAGTTAGATGAGGAGAGATGGGAGGAGGCTAGAGTGGAGCATAAACGCCGGCATGGACTGGTTGGGCCGAATGGCCTTTTTCTGTCCCGTATATCCTGTGTAATCCTATATTCACAGGAAGCTGTGAATAATTATTTTTAATTGCTCGCAAATGTCTGATCTGATTCACGAGCTGAACTGATGGCAGAGCGCTTGGGCCTAAGGGCCAAGATGATGGATAAGGCGGGGTTTTGAAAGCGGACACCCTTGTCTGTCAGTACTCAGTGCTGAGAGCGGCAGCGAATGAACGTGTTAATTCCAGCACCCTTTCACCAGTCTCTATTTTAAAAAAATATTTGTTCGTATCAAATTACTTTCTGCTATTTTAATAGAGGTGTTAAAATAAGGAGGTCGGCCCCCTCTACTTAAAATAATGGAGAGAGGATTTTGTTACAAGTGCGTTCAATGTTAGTGCAATAAAAACATTCGGAATAATTTATTGCTCCTGTTTTTTGGCTGTAAAGAAGGGATGGGAGGAGGCTCGTGTGCAACACACATGCCAACATGGATCAGTTGGGCCGAGTGGCCTGTTTCTGTGCTGTAGACTCGATCGTTGTTTCTGAGCCAGGACAGCTCTGGCAGCAGTTCCACAAACTCTGATGAAATGTTTAGGGCGCTCGCTCAGTGTTGCGCTCGCTCACTGTTGCGCTCGAGGACGATGCACTCTCGCTTGCTGGGCTTGTGTAACAAGAAAGAATTGCATTTATATAGCGCCTTCCACGACCTCCACACATCCCAAAGCACTTTACAGTCAATGAAGTACTTTGGGAGTATAGTCACTGTTGTAATGCGGGAAACGCGGCAGCCAATTTGCGCACAGCAAGCTCCCACAAACAGCAATGTGATACTGACCAGATAAACTGTTTTTGTGATGTTGATTGACGGATAAATATTGGCCAGGAACACTGGAGAAAACTCCCCTACTCTTCTTCGAAAATAGTGCCACGGGATCTTTTACGTCCACAGCAGATGATGCCTCGGTTTAATGTCTCATCTGATAGAGGGCACCTCCGACAGTGCAGCACTCCCTCAGCACTGCACTGGGGGCGTCAGCTGAGATTTATGTGCTCAAGTTCCTGGACTTGAACCCAAAACCTTCTGACTCCGAGGCAAGTGTGCTGCCCACTGAGCCACGGGTGACACTGTAAAGGAGGCCGTGTGTGTGATTCAGCTAGTAGGCTGTGCCTTGGATACCCCCGCTGTCGGACATTAACTCTCCCATCAGAGCATCTCATTGTATTCTGAATAAGCCCAACGTTTGTGCATGTATTACCTTACTTGCTGGATTATTCCAAACATATATCAGTTTTTTTTTCTTGCTAGTGTTGCAAATTTGCTTTCTGTTAATTTCCTGCTTTCTGGCTGTGCTCTGACTAATTCTCAAGCAAATCTAGTCTTTACTGTTTCATGTTATGCAGACTCAATCGCAGCTTTCAAAAGGGAATTGGATAAGTACCGGACAGGAAAAAAATTGACGGGATACGGGGAAAGGGCGGGGGAGTGGGAGTGGGACTAGCTGAAGGAAGGAAGGATATACTTGCATTGGAGGCTGTTCAGAGAAGTTCCACTAGGTTGTTCCAGAGATGAGGGGGTTGACTTATGAAGATAGGTTGGGCCTATACACATTGGAGTTCAGAAGCATGAGAGGTGATCTTATTGAAACATGTAAGGTAATGAGAGGGCTCGACAAGGTGGATGCAGAGAGGATATTTCCACTCACAGGGGAAACTAAAACTAGGGGGCATAGTCTTAGAATAAGGGGCCGCTCATTTAAAACCGAGATGAGGAGGAATTTCTTCTGAGGGTTGTAAATCTGTGGAATTCTCTGCCCCAGAGAGCTGTGGAGGCTGGGTCATTGAATATATTTAAGGTGAGATAGACAGATGTTTGAGCGAGAAGGGAGTAAAGGGTTATGGGGAGCGGGCAGGGAAGTGGAGCTGAGTCCATGATCAGATCAGCCATGGTCTTATTGAATGGCGGAGCAGGCTCGAGGGGGCCAGGTAGGGGACTCCTGCGCCTATTTCTTATTTTCTTGCAGAGAGCCGGCACGGGCTCGACTGGCCGAGTGGCCCCCTTCTGTGCTGTAACTGTTCTATGATTGGTGCGTCTGCCTCCCGTCCTGCAGAACCCGAACCCAGCTTTGTGATTCTCCCATGACGCTGTCGTGTCCCAGAAACGTCCTCCCTGATTTCCTTCAAATCCAAACCATTAGTGTCCTCGCTCTTAGCAGCTTCTGACCATGAGCTTTGGAGTATATCGTAAGCCTACGTTATCCATTGTGGGGGGGGGGGGGGAAATACTTGATCGGAATACTGTTTGATTTATTGTGTGAGCACCTCAGATTTTGTTTTGAACATTCAAACCAGCGGCACCTGTTCCGATTATGAGCCTCTGAAGAACATTAGAAAGTCTTGTCTGTATTTTGATTTTTTTTTTTAATGATTTGGCAGAATTTTTGTCGCGTTTTAAAATTATTTTTCCAAATGTTAGACAGGCTAACATATTTTGTTTCCATGGCACTGTCAGGAACATGCATTGATATCCTGTTGCGATAATTGGCCGTGTTACGCATTTCAGGATCAATACCGTACTTTATCTCTTGAAGGGGCAGGAGTACACTGCTTGGCATGCAGGCTCATTAAGAACGCGGTGGGGTTAGTCTTGCTGTAAAGTTTATTGTCTTGAGCATTGTTGTGAGCCAATCTTAAAAACTATTCATTTTAAGTGTCAGCCGTGGCTCAGTGGGCAGCACTCTCGCCTCTGAGTCAAAAGGGTGTGGGTTCAAGTCCCACTCCAGAGACTTGAACACACAAACCTAGTGCAGTGCTGAGGGAGCGCTGCACTGCCGGAGGTGCCATCTTTCAGATGAGCCGTTAAACCGAAGCCCTCTCGGGTGGATGTAAAAGATCCCACGGCACTATTTCGAAGAAGAGCAGGGGGGAGTTATCCCCGGTGTCCTGGGGCCAATATTTATCCCTCAATCAACATCACAAAAACAGATGATCTGGTCATTATCACATTGCTGCTCGTGGGATCTTGCTGTGTGCAAATTGGCTGTCATGTTTCCTACAACAGTGACGACACTCCAAAAGTACTTCATTGGCTGTAAAGCGTTTTGAGACGTCTGGTGGTCGTGAAAGGCGCTATATAAATGCAAGTCTTTTTCTTTTTGCACACTTTTTTTTTCTTTTTAAAAGATCTGATTTTCACTGTGCTTGCTGGTATTGCATGGTGCATTTTCACACTGTTGCATTTTGCAGTGCTGTTTATATTTAAAAAAAAACAAAGCCTTCCTAGATACGGAAGCAGCACTCTAGTTTTGAATGGGTTGGGGACTGCGTAATTTTGAGGGGGGGGGGGGGGCGGAAATAAATGAAGAGGAAAAGTTTTAGCATTGGTGGTGATGTGGGAGTTCACGCTGAGGTCAGAGGATTCTGACGAGGCCAAGAATATCGGATGAAGACGGACTAAATTTGGAGGTGGTAAAGATGAGCAGCAGCTGTCGCTTGGGCTTGTGAGGGCCGTGATGGAAGCGTCTTTGAAGGCGAGCAGCAGACCCTCGCTCACAATAAAAAAATATTGGCCCAGAAATCCCAGCCTCCCGGGTCTGTACGAAGTATGTACGGAGTGTGTACGAACCCGGGAAGGCATCGGAAAAGCCGGTTTTCAGCGCACAATGCTCACGCGCTGAAAGGCGCCTTTTCCGATCTGTCGAGCTGGAGCTGGACAGATTCTCCGTATACCGGGAGCGAGGACATTCGCATGGGCAAGATTGCGATATTTACCCATAGCTTGCCCAGCAAATGTCCTCAAAATTCTTGCACCTGATAAAAGCAGGCACATAGCCTACTGTTATAGACGTTAGAGTTTAAAAACATACAAAGATATAATTCAATTACATTTTTAAAAAACACATTTTTACAAACCCTGCCCACTTCGTTACATTTATTTCTAACCATAATTTCAAAAAAACTTTAAAAAAAAACTCGGAAGAAAATGTTTTCTCTCCAGATATTTATTAACTTTAATTTTAATTAAGAGGTTTGTTTTTTTATTTTTTATTACCTGTTTAGTGTGTGTTTTTTTTCTCAATAGCAATGAGAACTGGTAGCTACGGAGCTCTATTTGCTATTAATGAGAAAGCTGTGGAATACTGTACCTGATTGGCTGAGCAGTCACACGTGCTCAGTGGGAACCTGGAGGACGGGCGCGCGCTCCGCAGCGCGGGAAGAGAAGGCCCCCCCCCCCACCGGAATCCCACGCTCCTCATGGACCACCACTTACTTTTGTAGAAACGTTTCAGGTTGGAGGCAATTGCCGACCCCAATTTCAGGGCCATTGGCTTGTGCGTATGTGCAGAATTTCTAACATTGGTTTCAACTGAGAAGCCCTGTACCGTCTGTCACTGATGTGGAGAGGACAAGATAAACTGTGGTAACCATTTCTTCCAGTTGCTGTTGCTGTCCATAACAACTTGCATTTATCTAGCGCCCTTAACATAGTAAAGCATCCCAAGGCGCTTCACTGGAGCGTTATCAAACAAAATTTGACACCGAGACACATGAGGAGAAATTAGGGCCGAAAGAGGTAGCTTTTAAAGAGTGTCTTCAAGGAGAAAAGGCAGGTGGAGAGGTTTAGGGAGGGAATTCCAGAGCTTGGGGTGCAGGCAACAGAAGGCACGGCCACCGATGGTTGAGCGATTATAATCAGGGATGCTCAAGAGGGCAGAATTAGAGGAGCGCAGACATCTCTGGGTGGGGGGACGGGGTTGTGGGACTGGAGGAGATTACAGAGATGGGGGAGGGACGGGGTTGTGGGACTGGAGGAGATTACAGAGATAGGGGAGGGGGCGAGGCCATGGAGGGATTTGAGAACCAGGATTGAGAATTTTAAAATCGAGGCGGTGCTTAACCGGGAGCCAATGTCGGTCAGCGAGCCCAGGGGGTGGTGGGGCAGCCGAATTTTGGGTGTCCACAAGTTGATGGAGGGTGGAACATGGGAGGCTGGCCAGGAGTGCTGAGGCAAAGGCGGAGTGCGTGGTGCTATATTTTTCCTCTCTGTATCTATAAGTAAGACAGGTTCAATTCCAGAAGCTCTGAGCAATGTCTGCCAAAGATTTATCATTAAAACATTGAATTCATCATTTGGCATAATCTAAGTGACCTCCCGCAGTATTGCTCACATGTAATCTGGGATCGGGGCCAAGATTTGTGATGGTTCGTTGCTAAAAAAAAGCTGTGTCTAACCGAGCCGGTCCTTTTAAGACCTCTACTCGGGTACTTTCTCGAGGGAAAATAATGCGGATGTGGGAAATCTGAACTAAGAACGGGAATGTTGGAAAACGTTCAGCGGGTCAGGCAGCATCTGTGGAGAGAGAAACCCTGAGGGGGGCCAAATTGCCCCTTTTTATAGCCCCATTAGCGCCTCCGGGGAGCGCTAACGGGCCGGAGGAGATTTTTCGCCCGGGGAAGGCGGGGGCCGGGGGCACTATCGCCCCCGCCCCCCGGGACATCGACCCGGAGTTTGCGATGCGCTGCCAAAGCAGTGCCGCGCCCCGCGGTTAGTGCACCGGGCTGTCGCGCAACCGCCGGTGACATCATCGCCGTGTACGTCGACACCACCCCCCCCCACTTAACGCCCCGCGGGTCGCGAAGCCTGATGCGAGCGGATGTCAACGCTAGCTTCACGGAGCTCGCTGACGTCTGCTGTCGGGGCGCTCCTTAAAGGGGAGGGCGCTAGCACACCAGGGCCGCCATCTTTTTTTGGTCTGGTCGGCTCGGCGATGGTGGCCCGAGCGTGCTGTGGGCCGCCATCGTGCAGCGCGGCGCTCCGATTTGGGTGCCGGACTGCAGGCCCAGTCCCACGCGGCCCATAGTGGGCCCAGTGGAGGCCGTCGGAGGCCTCCCCTTTAAGCGAAGGGCAGGCCGCCTAGCGCTTGTCTCCCCGCCCCAGTAGCGCCCCGGTTACCGCCCCCAGAGGAAGTGGAGCGCGGCAGATTGCGTTCCGCTTCCTTTTGAGGGCCGGTAAGGGCAATTCCGCGGCTGGAGGGGGTGGGCGGGGCTTCTGCACCGAGCTCTCCGGCTAGTTACCGCCCCGTTAGTGCCGTCGGGGCAATTTTACCCTCTTAAAGTTTCTGCTCGATGAGTTTTCAGTGCCACAAACCACTGTGGGGGCAGCTCCGCCGTGCGGAATACAGAGGTTCGAGAAGCGGGCAGCTAGGGATGGGCAATAATGTTGACCTTGCCAGCGATGCCCACAGCCCGAGAATTGGAAAAAAAAAACCATTGTGATGTGCACTGGTCTTTTTCAGATCAGCTGTCCTCCTTTTTAGATGTTATTTTTGCCCTTGCAGTCTTAGAATCATAGAACGGTTACAGCACAGAAGGAGGCCATTCGGCCCATCGAGCCCGTGCCGGCTCTCTGCAAGAGCACCTCAGCCAGTCCCACTCCCCCGCCCTTTCCCCGTAGCCCTGTAAATTGTTTTACTTCAGGTACTTATCCAACTCCCTTTTGAAAGCCGCGTTTGAGTCTGCCTCCACCACCCTCTCAGGCTGCGCATTCCAGATCCTAACCACTCGCTGCGTAAAAAAATATTTTTTTTCTTGTGTCGCCTTTGGTTCTTCAGCCAATCGCCTTAAATCTGTGCCCTCTGGTTCTCGACCCTTCCGCCAATGGGAACAGTTTCTCTCTCTCTACTCTGTCCGGACCCCTCATGATTTTGAACACCTCGGTCAAATCTCCTCTCAACCTTCTCTGCTCAAAGGAGAGAAGAAGCCCAGCTTCTCCAGTCTATCCACGTAGCTGAAGTCCCTCGCCCCTGGAATCACCCTCGTAAATATTTTCTGCGCCCTCTCTGAGGCTTTCACATCCTTCCTAAGGTACGGCGGCCAGAATTGGACAGAGGCCGAACCAGTGTTTTATAAAGGTTCCTCGTAACTTCCTTCCTTTTTGATGCTTGCTATGTCTTTTCCACTCTCCGTCTGTGATATGGAAGAAGAAAGAGACGCTTTAAGAATTGACTGCTGGGAATCTGGTCCCATGCCTCCCACAAAGCTCGGCACGCCTTCTGGGAAGCCGCTTCAGTTTTATGATCTGCCTTTTTCTAAGATGAATAACCAACAGGAAAATCAATTTCACAGCTTAGAGGTCAGAGATTATTTAAGAACTATTCAAGCAGTGTTGAACTTGCTGGCAACCGTTTCTGGAATCTGTCGCGTGGAAGGGCTAATCTAGTCATTAGGTACTTACTGTGTCTGGAGAAGTCGCTCTAACTCGCACCATCCGGCACTGTTACGAAAAGCATTAGATGTCATAATCGTCAACTGGTGCAGAAAAATTGTTTTCACCTTGGGTAAGAGAGTTTTTAAATGTACCAAACTGTGAGTGTGATCGATCACTCTGGGCAAGCTGCCCTTTCCCACTTTACGTTCACTTTGGGTGCTGAAGAAACTTTCCCCCCGTGCTTTTGTTACTTCTACGCTCGACCATTCCGATGTTCCCCTGGCCGACCTCCGTAAACTTCAGCTCATCCAGATCTCAGCTGCCCGTGTCCGAACTCGCACCAAGTCCCACTCGCCCTGTGCACGCTGTCCTACATTAGCTCCCGGTCCGGCAACGCCTCGATTTCAAATTCTTCCCATTCTGTTCCTATTCCTCCATGTCCTCGCCCCCTCCCTATCTCTGCAACCTCCTCCAGCCCCACATCCCCCTCAGATCTCTGCGCTCCTCCAATTCTGACCTGTTGCGTGTCCCCAGACCAGTGGGCCTAGTTTTTCATTGGTCTAGGGGTCTGCCGCTGGGATCAGGAGCCAGATTTAGCAACACGATCATGAATTAAAATGACACCAAAACAAAAAGCACGTTGTTATTGAGAACGAGTTGGTTTATTAGCAAAAGGTTTAACAATCACTGCACATTACCAGTTCATCCACTTGGCTCACAACTGCATACCTCATCGTGGATCCTCCGAACCCAACTGGCTGGGGTTTTATTGAATCTTGTGAACATCACGTGACTGGCTAAGCCTACAGTGCAACAGCGCTACAACTATTTTAATTGAACTATAAAGCTGAGTGCCGCCTTATTAAAGGGGCACTAGAACTAGAAATTAACAAATAAAACTTTGTGAACCTTAAACGTTCAAATTAAAATTTGCTTGCCGGGGGCGATGATGCACTCCAGTCCCTCCGATGCCCACCTCTCGCGGAAGGCCGCGAGCGTACCGGTGGACACCGTGTGATCCATCTCCAGGAACACCCTGGTGCAAACGTAGCCGCGGAAGAGAGGCAGGCAGTCGGTCTGAATGACCCCCTCGACCGCCCACTGCCTGGACCGGTTAATGGCCACCTTGGACAGGCCCAGGAGCAGTCCTACGAGGTGGCCTTCCGACCTGCCCACTCCCCTCTGCACAGGGTGCCCAAAGATCAGGAGCGTGGGACTGAAGTGCAACCAAAATTTGAGGAGCAGCCCCTTCAAAGCAACAGCTCTACAAACCTGCGAGCATACTCACCGGTGCATACATTACAGCATTGGTTCCCCTTTATTGACCCGACACGTATCCCTTTAATAACGCGGTCAAACATAAGAACATAAGAAATAGGAACAGGAGTAGGCCACACGGCCACTTGAGCCTGCTCCGCCATTCAATAAGACCAAGACTGATCTGATCATGGACTCAGCTCCACTTCCCCGCCCACTCCCCATAACCCCTTATTCCCTTATCGTTTAAGAAACTCTCTATTTCTGTCTTAAATTTATTCAATGTCCCAGCTTCCACAGCTCTCTGAGGTAGTGAATTCCACAGATCCACAACCCTCTTAGAGAAGAAATTTCTCCTCCTCATCTCTGTTTTAAATGGGCGGCCCCTTATTCTAAGATCGTGCGCTCTAGTTCTAGTCTCCCCCATCAGTGGAAACATCCTCTCTGCATCCATCTTGTCAAGCCCCCTCATAATCTTACACGTTTCGATAAAATCATCTCTCATTCTTCTGAATTCCAACGAGTAGAGGCCCAACCTACTTAACCTTTCCTCGTAAGTCAACCCCCTCATCCCCGGAATCAACCGAGTGAACCTTCTCTGAACTGCCTCCAAAGCAAGTATATCCTTTCGTTAATATGGAAACCAAAACTGCACGCAGTATTCCAGGTGTGGCCTCACCAATACCTTATATAACTCTAGCAAGCAGTAGCAACCTCGTGTGTTACTTTATACTGCAGCCCGTAGACAAATCCGCAGTTTGTGCTATCAAAATTATACACAAATGAATGCAGATGCATTAATATTTACCACTGTAATTTAGTTCCTCTGGCCAACATTTATTTTATTTTATGTTTATGCTTAGGGAATCGTTTTTACAAAGTGTAAATGTATTGCATTTCAGTGCCATTCACACTTGCCAGAAACGAAAGCAATACTTGCCAGCTTTCTATTATAATTACAAACCTATAATCTAATACACAGTCTGCTATTGCATATTCACTGGTGACAGCACAGCAGTTTTTTTAATCAAAATTGCAAAGATGCACATTTATAATATTGGGAATGTAACTAATAACATGCAGATTACACCCAACTTTTGTTTTGGATTCATCTCCATAATATCTGCAGGAAAAATTTAGGGAGCAGCGCCAGCCCTTATACATGGCCTTTTTCGATCTTGCAAAGGCCTTTGACACTGTGAGGGTCTATGGAGCGTCCTCCTCCGTTTTGGATGCTCCCCGAAAGTTTGTCACCATCCTTCGCCTGCTCCACGACGACATGCAGGCCGTGATCCTTACCAGCGGATCCATCACAGACCCAATCCATGTCCGGACCGGGGTCAAACAGGGTTGCGTCATCGCTCCAACCCTCTTCTCAATCTTCCTCGCTGCCGTGCTCTACCTCACTGTCAACCAGCTCCTCGCTGGAGTGGAACTAAACTACAGAACCAGTGGGAAGCAGTTTAACCTATGCCGCCTCCAGGCCAGGCCCAAGATCACCCCAAACCTCTGTCTGCGCCTGTGTCTGTGCACATTCTGAGGCTGAACTCCAGGATATAGTCAATGTATTCACCGAGGCATATGAAAGCATGGGCCTCACGCTTAACATCCGTTAAGACAAAGGTCCTCCACCAGCCTGTCCTCGTCGCACAGCACTGCGCCCCCCCCCACCAGTCATCAAGATTCACGGCGTGGCCCTCGACAACGTGAACCACTTCCCATACCTCGGGAGCTTCTTGTCAACCAAGGCAGACATTGATGTGGACATTCAACATCGCCTCCAGTGCAGCCTTTGGCCGCCTGAGGAAAGGAGTGTTCAAAGACCAGGCCCTCAAACCTACCACCAAGCTCATGGTCTTCAGGGCTGTACTAATACCCGCCCTCCTGTATGGATCAGAGGCATTGATGATGTACAGAAGACACCAAGTCGCTGGAGATATATCACCACCACATATGTCTCTGCAAAATCCTGCAAACCCCCTGGGAGGACAGGCGCACCAACATCAGTGTCCTCGCCCAGACTAACATCCCCAGCATTGAAGCACTGACCACACTCGATCAGCATCACTGGGCAGGCCACATAGTTCGCATACCAGACACGAGACTCCCTAAGCAATTGCTCTATGCAGAGCTCCTTCATGGCAAACGAGCCGAAGGTGGGCAGCGGAAACGTTACAAGGGCACCCTCAAAGCCTCCCTGGTAAAGTGCAACATCTGCACTGACACCTGGGAGTCCCTGACCAAAGACCGCCCTAAGTGGAGGAAGTGCATCCGGGAGAGCACTGAGCACCTCGAATCTCAACGCTGTGAGCGTGAAGAGATCAGGTGCAGGCAGCGGAAGGAGCGTGTGGCAAACCTGTCCCACGCCACCCCCCCATTCCCCCGACGACTATCTGCCCCACCTGTGACAGGGTCTGTGGCTCTCGTATTGGACTGTTCAGCCACCAAAGAACTCACTTCAGGAGTGGAAACCAGTCTTCCTCGATTCTGAGGGACTGCCTGTGATGATCTGTTGCATCAGATTGTTGTGAGTTGGAATAATAAATTTACATATTTTAAAGCAGATTGATTTTTAAAACCGCCAGATACCGGCATCCTGATATTGTTGGCTTTGGGGTATCGCTTCAAATTTTTTTTATGTGTCACTGAACCATCTAAGCTGCACGACCCAGGGCCAGCTTGTCCAATGTGAAATTTCATGCATGCATGAAACTTTGAAAGGGCCTGTTTGAACTTTGGAAAAAAATCACTTTGAACCTGTCTGCAACCTTTGACATGGTTGACCACTCCATCCTGCTCCAATACACCAAGTCCCACTCACCCATCACCCCCTGTGCTCGCTGACCTACATTGGCACCTGGTTAAGCAACGCCTCGATTTCAAAAATCTCATCCTTGTTTTCAAATCTCTCCATGGCCTCGCCCCTCCCTATCTCTTTAATCTCCTCCAACCTCCCCCCCCCCCCCCCCCGAGATATCTATGCTCTTCTAATCCTCTTAAGCAGTCCTGATTATAATCGCTCAACCATTGGTGGCCGTGCCTTCTGTTGCCTGGGCTCCAAGCTCTGGAACTCCCTGCCTAAACCTTTCTGCCTCTCTACCTCTCTCTCCTCCTTCAAGACGCTCCTTAAAACCTACCTCTTTGACCAAGCTTTTGGTCACCTACCCTAATTTCTTCTTGTGTGGCTTGGTGTCAAATGTATTTGTTTTGTCTGATAATACTCCTGTGAAGTGCCTTGGATCGTTTTACTATGTTAAAGGCGCTATATAAATGTACGTTGTTGTTGGGCTGCGCAGTTCATTAAGGGGAACATTGCACCTGACCTGTCGATAAGGCAGTAAGCAGAACAAGATAACATTATCGATGCTGTCCACTCTTGAATTCAATGTCGCATTGAATATCTAATATAGGACCATAAGAAATAGGAGCGGGAGTGGGCCATTCGGCCCCTCGAGCCTGCTTCGTTGCTTGGTTACTGCGTAGGAAAATGTATCGCAATTTTCTGGGGGCATGCTCAGTTCCTTTTATCATCATTCTGTAAACCACACTGTCAAAAACTGTGACCAAAGTCATGTAAAATGACATCAAAGCAGAAAATGCTGGAAATACTCTGCAGGTTAGGCAGCATCTGCGGAGAGAGAGAGAAACTGCGTCAACAATTGGGACCTCCAGACTCCAGGGAATTTTGGTAGATTGCAACCAATGCATCCACTATCTTCTTTTAAGACATATTTCGATTGCCGAGATTGCTCAGAGAGGAATTTCCCAGATTTCCCCCCCCCCCCAGGAGATCACGTGGTTTTTAGGGAGGGGGGTGGATACAAGTATACACAAGTTATCGAGGAGAATGCTATGAGGCTGCAGAGCGACTTGGATAGGTTAGGTGAGTGGGCAAATGCATGGCAGATGAAGTATAATGTGGATAAATGTGAGGTTATCCACTTTGGTGGTAAAAACTGAGAGACAGACTATTATCTGAATGGTGACAGATTAAGAAAAGGGGAGGTGCAAAGAGACCTGGGTGTCATGGTACATCAGTCATTGAAGGTTGGCATGCACGTACAGCAGGCGGTTAAGAAAGCAAATGGCATGTTGGCCTTCATAGCGAGGGGATTTGCGTACAGGGGCAGGGAGGTGTTGCTACAGTTGTACAGGGCCTTGGTGAGGCCACACCTGGAGTATTGTGTACAGTTTTGGTCTCCGAACCTGAGGAAGGACATTCTTGCTATTGAGGGAGTGCAGCGAAGGTTCACCAGACTGATTCCCGGGATGGCGGGACTGACCTATCAAGAAAGACTGGATCAACTGGGCTTGTATTCACTGGAGTTCAGAAGAATGAGAGGGGACCTCATAGAAACGTTTAAAATTCTGACGGGGCTAGACAGGTTAGATGCAGGAAGAATGTTCCCAATGTTGGGGAAGTCCAGAACCAGGGGACACAGTCTAAGGATAAGGGGGAAGCCATTTAGGACCGAGATGAGGAGAAGCTTCTTCACCCAGAGAGTGGTGAACCTGTGGAATTCTCTACCACAGAAAGTTGTTGAGGCCAATTCACTAAATATATTCAAAAAGGAGTTAGATGTAGTCCTTACTACTAGGGGGATCAAGGGGTATGGTGAGAAAGCAGGAATGGGGTACTGAAGTTGCATGTTCAGCCATGAACTCATTGAATGGCGTTGCAGGCTAGAAGGGCCAAATGGCCTACTCCTGCACCTATTTTCTATGTTTCTATCGCACTCGTGTGGGACAGGTTAAATGGATCAGGGGGCCTTTACCGATATTCCCCGTATGCTGCGCGATCCCATTAAATTTCTGCGTGGTATTTACCATGGAAAAGCCAGCGAGCGGCCTGCGAGGGGACCCTTGAGATTACTGCAGGAAGGACCTGAGTCGTTACTTGTCAGTCATTGGTTGTACAGTATCTCCCCAAGATCCTACAAATCCCCTGGGAGGACAGGCGCACCAGCATCAGCGTCCTCGTTCAGGCCAACATCCCCAGCATTGAAGCACCGACCACACTCGATCAGCTCCGCTGGGCAGGCCACATTGTCCGCATGCCAGACACGAGACTCCCAAAGCAAGCGCTCTATGCGGAGCTCCCTCACGGCAAACAAGCCAAAGATGGGCAGCGGAAACGTTACAAGGACACCCTCAAAGCCTCCCTTGAACAGTGTGACATCCCCACTGACACCTGGGAGTCCCTGGCCAAAGACCGCCCTAAGTGGAGGAAGTGCATCCGGGAGGGCGCTGAGCACCTCGGGTCTCATCGGCGAGAGCGTGCAGAAAACAAGCGCATACAGCGGAAAGAGCGTGCGGCAAATCAGTCCCACCCACCCCTTCCCTCAACGACTGTCGTTCCCACCTGTGACAGGGTCTGTGGCTCTCGTATTGGACTGTTCAGTCACCAAAGAGCTCACTTCAGGAGTGGAAGCAAGTCTGCTTCGATTCCAAGGGACTGCCTATGATGATGATGATGTTCACGAAGCTGACCTGCTCTCAAAGTCTCCATGACTTGCGAGCCAATCACAATGGACCAAACTGCTGATGCGTTTTACTGGTTTCCCTTTGCAGTTTTTCCTCTGGGAGTGGGGGAGGGGTTGCAGAAGTGTGAGTATTTGGAAGGAGATGTACATAAATATGGAATTAAAATCTAAGAAACCATTCCCAAATTGTTTGCCGGAATGTCTGTTTCATAAGAACATAAGAAATAGGAGCAGGAGTAGGCCATACGTCCCCTTGAGCCTGCTCCGCCATTCAATAAGATCATGGCTGATCTGATCATGAACTCAGATCCACTTTCCTGCCCACTTCCCATAACCCCTTATCCCCTTATCGTTTAAGAAACTGTCTATCACTGTCTTAAATTTATTCAATGTCCCAGCTTCCACAGCTCTCTGAGGCAGTGAATTCCACAGATTAACAACCCTCTGAGAGAAGAAATTCCTCTTCATCTCAGTTTTAAATGGACGGCCCCCTATTCTAAGATTATGCTCCCTAGTTCTAGTCTTCCTTATCAGTGGAAACATTCTCCCTGCATCCACCTAGTCAAGCCCCCTCATAATTTTATATGTTTCGCTAAGATCACCTCTCATTCATCTGAATTCCAGTGAGTAGAGGTCCAACCTACTCAACCTTTCTTCATAAGTCAACCCCCTCATCCCCAGAATTAACCTTGTGAACCTTCTCTGAACTGCCTCCAAAGCAAATATATCCTTTCGTAAATATGGAAACCAAAACTTGCACACAGTATTCCAGGTGTGGCCTTATCAAAACCCTGTATAACTGTAGCAAGATTTCCCTGCTTTTATGCTCCATCCCCTTTGCAATAAAGGCCAAGATACCATTGGCCTTCCTGATCACTTGCTGTACCTGCATACTAACCTTTTGTGTTTCATGCACAAGTACCCCCAGGTCCCGCTGTACTGCGGCACTTTGCAATCTTTCTCCATTTAAATAATAACTTGCTCTTTGATTTTTTTCTGCCAAAGTGCATGACCTCACACTTTCCAACATTATACTCCATCTGCCATCTTTGTTGTTCTTATGTTGTAATAGCAGTAACTAGTTGTGGGGAGCGAGGGAGGAGACTGAGGGACAGTCAGATTACACAGGATATACAGCACAAACAGGCCATTCGGCCCAACCAGTCCATGCCGGCGTTTATGCTCCACTCGAGCCTCCTCCCGTCTTTCCACATTTAAATCAGCCTTACCCTCTATTCCCTTCTCCCTCACATGCTTGTCTAGCCTTCCCTTAAATTCATCAATACTATTCGCCTCAACCACTCCCTGTGGCAGCGAGTTCCACATTCTCACCACTCACTGGGTAAAGAAGTTTCTTCTGAATGCCCGATTGGATTTCTGGGTGACTATCTTATATCGATGACCTCTAGTTATGCTCTTCCCCACAAGTGGAAACACTCTCTCTGTATCCACTCTATCAAAACTTTTCATAATTTTAAAGACATCGATTAAGTCTTCCCTCAGCCTTCTCTTTTCAGAAGTATCGAAATGGGATTTTTCTCCAGCTGGATGGCCCATCCTGCCTATCCTCACACAGTGGGGTAGAATTTGGCCAGTGCAGATTTCTGGTGCACTCACCAGAGATGCGCCGCTTTTGTCCGCCTTGAAGTGTTCCAAAAATCTTCGGGCCAAGTTTGGCCGCTCCCCAGCCTCTCCTCAATGGTGGCGTAACGTGGCCGCTGGATTCGGGGGCGGAGCCAGGCCCCGGCACTGTTTTCAGTGTCGGGACCTCTGCACATGCGCGCTAGAGTGTGCGCCCATGCGCAGTAGCTCCTCGCCCCCAGAATCTGAGAGTGTGCTCTGCAGGCTGTGTGGGAGGGGCCCAAAGCATGCCACCCCTATCCCTAGCCCAATGGGCTCCCTCATCGGCGGCCCACTGCCTTCCCGTGTTTTGGTAGGACTTCTATTTTTTATTTGTTATTAGTTGATTGATTGCTTATTACTTTGGTCTTGGTGCTTTAGGTGCAGGTTTCCTTCTATTTTTTATTTGTTAATTACTTGCTTGTTACTTTTTGTGCTTTGTTTAATGCTTTGTAAGTCTTGATGCTAGGTGCAGGTCCTCTCAGCTTCCTTGTATTTTTTATTATTGAATGCTTATTTTTGTGCTTTGTTTAATGCTTCGTGCTTTAAATGGACTTTCCTGCGCTGATTTCTTAACTCTCGGCAAGGGTTTTCTGTGCGGCCACAAGTGGCCAAATACGTTGGCCTAAGTTAGTTTGGAGCAGCTATTAGCTGTCAAAACTGGCTTAAATGGCCAAAACAGGCATAGGTGGCTGGTAACGCCCCCTTTTGGAGAAAAAAAACTAAACTTAAAAAAAAATCCTAACTAACTCACTTACACTGGCGCAAATTAAATGTGCAGAATGGGGATTTTTAAGATACTCCAGAAAAAAACAAGTTGCCCCCAAAAAAACAGAGCAACTTCTGGCCAAATTTGGGCCCAGTGAATGTACTTGCACTATCGTAAGTTGTTTAATTGATATAAAGGTGATTACAGATTTAGTGTTGAGCTCTTTGCGCTGCACTCTATGTGCATTAATTTAAACTGACACCCATTAAATCTACATAAAACGTTCAAAGTAAAATTTGACCTGACCCCCGAACAGTAAAGATGTAAGCAGTTTTTATTTTGCTCTTTTTTTTCCAATCAATGAGAATGAGGTCGGAATGTCAATATCTAATTATGCCAGTAATATTGATACACATTCCACATAACCGTAAAAGATTCCTATCCTGCACATCTAACTCCGATGTTTTACCGAGGTCAATACTGGCTTGTTTACATGTCCATATTATTGCTGACTTTGAATTGAAGCCGACTCCCTTTCCATTGATCTCGGTGTGATATGTAGCATGCAGGTGTATCTATAGACCGAGGGCGAAAATAAAATCTTTCAGAGGACGTGAGTCCGAGAGGCGCGGATTTACCGGGACAACGGGTCACTTGTGATGGCTTTCCGCAAGGCAGCCATTGCAGATGTACATTTGCAGTAGCAAATTTGTCCAACTTTAACCCACGTCTGCCCTCCTTTTCCCCCCCCCCCCCCCCAAGCCCCTCCCTCTTGTCCCATATCCTGAAGACGATGAGTCCTTGCCTGCCGTATGTTCCCTGGCACCTATTGGTCATTGTTCATGTGTGAGCCTTGATGGTGCATCATGGTTCAACCACAACAACTTACATTTATATAGTGCCCTTAATGCAATAAAACGTCTCAAGGCGCTTCGCAGGAGTGTTGTAGGACAAAACGGTGACAGCGTGCCACGTAAGAAATTACGGCAAGTGACCAAAAGCTTGGTCAAAGAGGCAGGTTTAAAGGAGCATCTTAAAGGGGCTAGAGAGGTGGAGAGGTTCAGGGAGGGAGTTCCAGAGCTTGGGGCCGGGGCAACAGAAGGCACTGCCACTGATGGTGGAGTGATTATAATCAGGGATGGTCCAGAGGGCAGAATTAGAGGAGCGCGGATATCTCGGTGGGTGGGGGGGGAGGTGCTGAAGGAGATTACAGAGATAGGGAGGGGCGAGGCCATGGAGGGATTTGAAAACAAGGATGAGAATTTTAAAATTGAGGTGTTGCTTAACACGGCCAATGTAGGTCAGCGAGCACAGGGTGTGATTGGAAAACGGGACTTGGTGCGATTTTCATCTAATGAATTATTCCAAAGTTCTCTTCTATTTTTCTTCTGTTCTTCGTTTTTTAAAAAACAGAAATCAGTGCGGCTTACCCAGAGAGCTGTGGGGGCTGGGTCATTGAATATATTTAAGGCGGAGATAGACTGATATTTGAGCAAGAAGGGAGTGAAGGGTTATGGGGAGCGGGCGGGGAAGTGGAGCTGAGTCCATGATCAGATCAGCCATGATCTTATTGAATGGTGGAGCAGGCTCAAGGGGCCAAATGGCCGACTCCTGCTCCTATTTCTTATGTTATTATTACTGGGGGGGACACTGGGCTGGACTCTTAATGCATCTCACATACATCACACTGTGATAGTTTGGAACGACAACATCTTCCTATTTTTTTGTGTCCCTCCCCTGAGGGAAAACCCGGAACTATAGTGCACGATGGATCTGGAGTCCTTGTCTGAGGGTAGGCAAGTGTAAGGAATGGTATCTGGATACATGTCGCTTATTGAATGGAGTCTGGCCACATGAACTAAAGAGCCATCCAGCTTCCCCGGAGCAACTGGTGAGACTCGTCGTGTATTGTGGCAATCTATTTCCTATTGAGCGTTTTCAAAATGTAATCTTTAACTTGAAAAGCAATCGAGCACACCCTATGATGCCATCAATTGTTTGTGGAATTGTCGCTGTCCAGCTGTTGGGGCGTAAATCTGTAAGTGAATAGTGATGGAGGGAAGCAGAAATAAGCTCCCTGATCTTCACTTTCCGTTAGTCTTCTATTATTTCTTCCATTGTTCAAGTATATGGGATTGATTGAAACGAAGGGCTTGCCTTTATATAGCGCCTTTTACCACCACCGGACATCTCAAAGTGATTTACAGCCAATGAAGTACTTTTGGAGTGTAGTCACTGTTGTAATGTGGGCAACACGGCAGCCAATTTGCGCACAGCAAGCTCCCACAAACAGCCATGTGATAATGACCAGATAATCAGTTTTTAATGATGTTGATTGAGGAATAAATATTGATCAGGGCACCAGAGGTGGGGGGGTGGGGGGTAAATGCACTGCTCTTCTTCGAAATAGTGCTGTGGTTTTAACACCTCATCCGAAAGGAGGTGCCTCCGACAGTGCAGCGCTCCCTCAGCACTGCACTGGGAGAGTCAGCCTGGATTTTTGTGCTCGAGTCTCTGGAGTGGGACTTGAACCCACAACCTTCTGACTCAGAAGCGAGGGTGCTGCCCACTGAGCCACAGCTGACCCTGATTGCATCAAGGATGATGGCTATCTTTTTTAAACAAAGTGTGCAGGGGATGTTTATTTCTGTACTATGTGTATATAAAATGTTGCTTTCTGCTCCAACTGGAAAACTGTACTTTCTGCCTAAATTAAGAAATTAGTTCCTGGTGTGCGGATCCCTGCAGCTGATGCAGAAAGTGAAAACGCAGTCTCAACACTGTTTGTACAGTTTTGCTGCAAAGCGAACACAAAATATCCGCCTCCCCCTATCTGCTCCATTTAACTTACTCAGCTACCGTTAAACCAGTGGCCCTGACTAGTGGTATGCACGTCTGGTGTAATGGAAGGTGCAGCAATAGTCGAGGTCACTGCTTACAGATACAGGGATAGAAATCCGTCTTGGGTGTTGGTGCAAAATGGGACGGGGGTGGTGTATCAGGTCGGCCGCCCGTCGTAGACAACGCCTGATAAATCCGTTCCATTGACTACATCTGACACTGCTCGTTTATGCCCCACCGCCCATGGTGACTTTCTAGGCCACAATCTTTGCTGAGACTGAGAGAGAGAGAGAGAGAGAGAGAGAGAGAGAGAAAAAGAGGGGCAGGTTTTCAACTTGCAAGCCAAACGTAGAACTGATGGTACGGATTAGCTGTCAGTCGTAGAAGAACCGTCCGCTCTTCATTACAGTCAATCTGCTTGATGACCAGACCTCATCACCACAGGCGGTCCCTCGAACGAGGATGACTTGCTTCCACGAGAGTTCACAGATTGTTTCAAGTGAAGGACCCGATGTTCCAGTCCTGAACTCCAGTTGAGGGGGTGGAAGATATCTGTGCGTGGATTTTTTTTAACGTGGGGTGACCGTTGCACACCAGCCACCACACGGGGCTTGACAGAGCTAGGTCTTGGTCCAGGGGCAAGGGTTAACCAAGACGACAGGAGACCTGCTCTGCTGCAGCTAGTGCGCGCACATATCGCAGTGTGGGCTGACCCATGCTGCCCCTGGGCCCTCGCCTCTTCTGGACCCATACCCTCATTGGCCGCACTTCCGCCACGATCTCTCACCGCTCCTCCAGTGATGACCAGTGATGCACCAATAGACTACATTGGAAGAAGAAAGATCATTAAGAATACAAGCCCATAGGAAAATGTAGAATGGGGGAGGGGGCAGAAATCCCTTCGGTCTATTGTGGGATCTGGCAAAACAGTTTTTCTTTTTATAAAGTGTTTTGCCAGAGATCTACGCTGTAGATCGGGTCAAATCCACTCGCTGTACCTGCAAAAGTAAAAGCATGCAGACCTTCGATTAAAGAATTGTGACTCCCAGTAAGGTCATCGGTAATGCATTCTCCAAGGGAATGACTTAGTGTGTCTTGTTCTTTCACAGTCTTCAATGCCCTGGTGTCGTTCTGCATCCGAGACCTCTTCTCAGCCCTGCAGAAGCTCCTTCAGTTGAAACCAGGCAGAGACCGGAAAAAGTAAGTGGCTTAAATTCTACGTATAATCTTTAGAAGCTGTTGTGTGTTCTGTTAATTTTAGTCATAACCAATATGGGTGTTCTTGGTCTTTCTGACTGGCCTACATATTTAAGAAGACTGACCATATTTAAGGAAGGATATACTTGCTTTGGAGGCAGTTCAGAGAAGGTTCACTCGGTTGATTCCGGAGATGAGGGGGTTGACTTATGAGGAAAGGTTAAGTAGGTTGGGCCTGTACTCATTGGAATTCAGAAGAATGAGAGGTGATCTTACCGAAACGTATAAGATTATGAGGGGGCTCGACAAGGTGGATGCAGAGAGGATGTTTCCACTGTTTGGGGAGACTAGAACTAGGGGGCATGATCTTAGAATAAGGGGCCGCCCATTTAAAACTGAGATGAGGAAGAATTAGAGGGTTGTAAATCTGTGGAATTCGCTGCCTCAAAGAGCTGTGGAAGCTGGGTCATTGAATAAATTTAAGACAGAGATTGACAGTTTCTTAACCGATAAGGGGTTATGGGGAGTGGGCAGGGAAGTGGACCTGAGTCCATGATCGGATCAGCCTTGATTGTACTGAATGGCGGAGCAGACTCGAGGGGCCATATGGCCTACTCCTGCTCCTATTTCTTATGTTGTACTGTATACTTTCTCTTTGTGTGTAACTGTTTTGAAAAATAGATTCACAGAACGGTTACAGCACAGAAGGAGGCCATTCGGCCCGTTGAGCCCGTGCCAGCTCTCTGCAAGAGCACTTCAGCTAGTCCCACTCCCCCGCCCTTTCCCCGTAACCCTGCAAATTTCTCTCCTTCCGGTACTTATCCAACTCCCTTTTGAAAACCGTGATTGAGTCTGCCTCCACCACCCTCACAGGCCGCGCAGTCCAGGATCCTAACCACTCACGCGTAAAAAAAGGTTTTTCCTCGTGTCGCCTTTGGCTCTTCTGCCCAAATAATTTCAAACGTTTTCTCCTGCAAATCTCCATGAAGGGAGACCTCTTTTGTTATTTAAAGGAGCCGCTCCTGAATTCCTGGTTGAATTTCAGTGCTTGACTTCTTGTCTTCGGCCACCAGAGGGCGAGTAGGTCGGAGGATCTCCTTGTGGTTTTCTTTCCCTCCAGCGTTCCAAATTGAATTATATCGTGGACCTCCCACTCCTCTCCACCTCCTTTATGAGAATTAGGAGCAGGAGTCGG
This sequence comes from Pristiophorus japonicus, assembly GCF_044704955.1. NCBI lineage: Eukaryota > Metazoa > Chordata > Chondrichthyes > Pristiophoridae > Pristiophorus > Pristiophorus japonicus. The sequence goes on from NC_091994.1 coordinate 106,056,927, forward strand.
CCATTCGGCCCTTCGAGCCATTCAATAAGATCATGGCTGTGTCTCACCGTTGAGTTCTGCATACCTTTTTATACAAACCTAAAACACACCGGCGCCTCTCAAAATCCTGCAACTTGCTGCTCTGCCAGTTTCACTCTTTCTCTGATCGAACGCGAAATAAGCCAACAGCGTGTTGATTGGTGGTCACCGTACACGGGTAGGCTGCGATTGGCTGCATGACTGCGTCACGTGTAGGAAGTGAATGGCACCGAGGAGAGTAGCATGCAAGCTCCGCACGGCGTGACGTGCCCGAGCGCGACATCCCCACACGCAGCGCCACGTGTGACATCGACCCATGGCCTTTACTGGTTCTGCAGTGGGCTGTAACTGTCCTGGATGTACATTGCAGGAATCCTTTATTGCAAGGGGGTTGCAGTGCAAGAGTAAGGAACTCTTGCTACAATTGTACAGGGCCTTGGTGAGACCACACCTGGAGTACTGTGTACAGTTTTGGTCTCCTTATCGAAGGAAGGATACACTTGCCTTGGATGCAGTGCAACAGAGGTTCATTAGATTAATTCCTGGGATGAGAGGGTTGTCCTATGATGAGAGATTGTATAGATCGGGCCTATACTCTCTGGAGTTTAGAAGAATGAGAGGTGATCTCATTGAAACACAGAAGATTCTGAGGGGGATTGGCAGGGTAGATGCAGGGAGGATGTTTCCCCCTGGCTGGAGAGTCTAGAACAGTCTCAGTATAGGGGGTCGACCATTTAGGACTGAGATGAGGAGGAATTTCTTCACTCAGAGGGTTGTGAATCTTTGAAATTCTCTGCCCCAGAGGGCTATGGATGCTGAGTCTCTGAGTATATTCAAGGCTGAGATCGATAGATTTTGGGACTCTAGGGGAATCGAGGGATATGGAGATCGGGCGGGAAAGTGGAGTTGAGGTCGATGATTAGCTATGATCTTATTGAATGGTGGAGCAAGCTCAAGGGGCTGTGTGGCCCACTCCTGCTCCTAATTCTTATCCTCTAATGAATCGCAATCTGATGGCAAGAGAGCTCTGCGGCAGGAGCTTGGGTTGATCCTTTACAGTTAAGCGTGGGCCGCAAGCAGCTAGACACCGGTACAGGTCTTGGATACATGCTGGAAGCCCCCCCATGTACTGCTGCTTGCCCAACTTGACTGCAGCAACTCGCCAAGGCTTCTTCGGCAGCACCTTCCAAACCTGCCACCTCTACCACCTAGAAGGACAAGGGCAGCAGGCGCATGGGAACACCACCACCTCCACGTTCCCCTCCCAGTCACACACCATCCTGACTTGGAGATATATCGGCCATTCCTTCATCGTCACTGGGGCATCCTAACAGCGCCATAGGAGTCCCATCATCAGGGAACAGTAGCACAGTGGTTATGTGACTGGACCAGTAATCCAGAGGCCCGGTCTAATGATCCGGGGACATGAGTTCAAAACCCACCATGGCAGCTGGGGAATTTAAATTGGTTTCAATAAATCTGGAATAAAAAGCTAGTATCAGTAATGGTGACCATGATTGCTATAAAAACCCCATCTGGTTCACAAATGTCCTTCAGAGAAGGAAATCTGCCGCCCTTAACCGGTCTGGCCTATATGTGACTCCAGACCCACAGCAATGTGGTTGACTCTTAACTGCCCTCTGAAATGGCCGAGCGAGACACTCCGATATATTCAAGAAGACAGCTCACCACCACCTTCTCGAGGGCGATTAGGGATGGGCAATAAATGCCGGCCTTGCCATCCACATCCTGTGAATCAATTAATTTAGAAAAAAAAACACACAACATTCTTAATCCAAGTAGGGGCGAGTGGAGCTCACTTGACTGTTGTAAGAATGAACATTCTTGAGATGCTTTCCTATAGCAAGTGTGCAGTTACAGTAAGGTCCGTAGGTCTCCCGCCATTGATGGCATTCCATACTATAAATAGTCCCACACTTGGGGAGTCAGTACAAAGGTGTGCTGTCTGATTTAAGGGAGTGGGTTTCAGGAGAGAAAATACATGGGCCACCTCCCCGGGTTTCCAAGGGTTCTACAAGTGGGTCTGGGCATTCCCAACACAATCTCCGTCCACATGCATCAATCAGTGAGAGAGTGTGACACAAGGATGTTGCTGTGCCTGGACAGAGCAAACAACTGGGCAATATTAAAGCACGCTCAGAGTTCCTGCTGTTTGGGCAGCGGCCTGTCATTTGTGCGTGAAAGTCGAAATATACTGAGAGGCAAAGGAATGGTATACCGAAAGATAGCGAGATCTGTCTCGTACAGTGTGCGTGTGCTCGGTTGGGGAAGGTAGGGGGCGCCGAAGGGATGTGCTGTGAACTTTAGCCATTGTCTTTACTTAAGAACATAAGAAATAGGAGCAGGAGTCGGCCATTTGGCCCCTCGAGCCTACTCTGCCATTCAATAAGATCATGGCTGATCTGATCTTGGCCTCAACTCCACTTCCCTGCCCGCTCCCCATAACCCTTCCCTCCCTTATCATTCAAAAATCTGTCTCTCTCTCTCTCTCTCTGCCTTAAATATATTCAATGACCCAGCCTCCACAGCTCTCTGGGGCAGATAATTCCATAGATTCACAACCCCCTGAGAGAAGAAATTCCTCCTCATCTCTGTCTTAAATGAGTGACCCCTTATTCTGAAACTATGGCCCCTAGTTCTAGATTCCCCCACGAGGGGAAACATCCTTGCTGCATCTACCCTGTCAAGCCCCTTCAGAATCTTATTCGTCTCAATAAGATCACCTCTCATTCTTCTAAACTCCAATGAGTACAGGCTTAACCTGCTCAACCTTTCTTCATAAGACAACCCCTTCATCTCAGGAATCAACCTAGTGAACCTTCCCTGAACTGCCTCCAATGCAAGGATTACCCTCCGTAAATAAGGAGAAATAAGTTTGGTGTACCATTGTTTGATAGTGGTCTTTAAAATTATGAAAGGGTTTTGATAGAGCAGATACAGAGAGAGTGTTTCCACTTGTGGGGAAGAGCATAACTCGAGGCCATCGATATAAGATAGTCACCAAGAAATCCAATAGGGAATTCAGAAGAAACTTCTTTACCCAGAGAGTGGTGAGAATGTGGAACTTGCTACCACAGGGAGTGGTTGAAGCGAATAGTATCGATGCATTTAAGGGGAGAAGGGAATAGAGGGTTATACTGATAGATTTAGATGAGGAAAGACGGGAGGAGGCTCGAGTGCAGCATAAACGGTGCATGGACCGGATGGGCCGAATGGCCTGTTTCTGTGCCGTATATCCTGTGTAATGGTTACTGCTTCAGTTGGTGAGTAACCAAGTGTGTGATGACCCTTGTATTGGTGCACCATCATGTTACATCTCAAATGGCTTCCTTTGTACTTTCGAAGGTTGTTGCTGCCGTCCAGCAGTCTGCGATGGCCCAAGGTTCGACAGGATATCGGTGCTTACTTGACCGGCCTTGTCCAGGTATGTTACAAAAATAAATGTGGGATTATTATATTTTTATATACTTTATCAAGGAAGAATGTTTTTTTGAAATATATTGTGTTTTGTCAGTAATCTTATTGTTAATGACAGTTTCTCCAATGTTCTCATAATGACCGTAAGTGGGGGAAAAAAAACTTTCTTAGTTGAACCGAAGTAAAGGCCCCGATGTTTACTGGGCCGCATCCTCGGAGCGAGGGGGTGGAGGAGTTATAGACCGGAGAACCCAGACACACGGGTTTCTCCAACGTCCAGGACGTCTTTGAACTTCTTTTCGCCAGGGTTCTCGCCTGATTGACAAGCAGCCGGCCGGCCTGTCGGGCGGGCAATCCTGCGGCAGGGGGACACGGCGGAGGAGTTGGTGGGGAGCCAGGGAGAGATTGCGGTCGGGGGCAGGGGACTTGATGGTCAGGGAGTCGAGCGTGGATGTTTGAGGGGGGGGGGCGGGGTGGGGGGAGGTGTCGGATAGTTTGGGGGTGGTGGGGGGGGAGCTGATAGTTTGGGGGTGGGGGGGGGGTGGAGCTGATAGTTTGGGGGTGGGGGGGGTGGAGCCGATAGTTTGGGGGTGGAGCCGATAGTTTGGGGGTGGGGCCGATAGTTTGGGGGTGGGGGGGGGGGAGCCGATAGTTTGGGGATGGGGGGGGAGCCGATAGTTTGGGGATGGGGGGGGGGAGCCGATAGTTTGGGGGTGGGGGGGGTGGAGCCGATAGTTTGGGGGTGGGGGGGGGGAGCCGATAGTTTGGGGGTGGGGTGGGGGGAGCCGATAGTTTGGGGGTGGGGTGGGGGGAGCCAATAGTTTGGGGATGGGGGGGGGGAGCCGATAGTTTGGGGATGGGGGGGGGGGAGCCGATAGTTTGGGGGTGGGGTGGGGGGAGCCGATAGTTTGGGGATGGGGGGGGGAGCCGATAGTTTGAGGATGGGGGGGGGAGCCGATAGTTTGAGGATGGGGGGGGGAGCCGATAGTTTGGGGATGGGGGGGGAGCCGATAGTTTGGGGGTGGGGGGGGTGGAGCCGATAGTTTGGGGGTGGGGGGGGGGAGCCGATAGTTTGGGGGTGGGGTGGGGGGAGCCGATAGTTTGGGGGTGGGGTGGGGGGAGCCGATAGTTTGGGGATGGGGGGGGGGGAGCCGATAGTTTGGGGATGGGGGGGGGGGAGCCGATAGTTTGGGGGTGGGGTGGGGGGAGCTGATAGTTTGGGGATGGGGGGGGGAGCCGATAGTTTGGGGATGGGGGGGGGGAGCCGATAGTTTGGGGATGGGGGGGTGGGAGCCGATAGTTTGGGGGTGGGGTGGGGGGAGCCGATAGTTTGGGGGTGGGGTGGGGGGAGCCGATAGTTTGGGGGTGGGGTGGGGGGAGCCGATAGTTTGGGGGTGGGGTGGGGGGAGCCGATAGTTTGGGGGTGGGGTGGGGGGAGCCGATAGTTTGGGGGTGGGGTGGGGGGAGCCGATAGTTTGGGGGTGGGGTGGGGGGAGCCGATAGTTTGGGGGTGGGGTGGGGGGAGCCGATAGTTTGGGGGTGGGGTGGGGGGAGCCGATAGTTTGGGGGTGGGGTGGGGGGAGCCGATAGTTTGGGGGTGGGGTGGGGGGAGCCGATAGTTTGGGGGTGGGGTGGGGGGAGCCGATAGTTTGGGGGTGGGGTGGGGGGAGCCGATAGTTTGAGGATGGGGGGGGGAGCCGATAGTTTGGGGATGGGGGGGGAGCCGATAGTTTGGGGGTGGGGGGGCGGTGGGGTGAGGGATTTATAGGTTAGCTTGTTGGGCCTGGATGAAACAAGCCTGCTCCTCCTGGTCCATCAGCAATGCTGTAAAGCCACTTATCTCATGGATTCAACTCTTCACCTCCTGTAACCTGCCGGGTTTCCCGAGGGCTGGGAAACACGTCCGACAGTAGTTAAAAATAGAAGCCTTGTTGAAATGCAGGCACGCAACCTGATTAAAAATCGATTAAAACCGGAAGTGGGGGTGTTGGGATCGTGTTTGAAATTGTAGAAATGTTATCTTCTCACCTGACCCGAACCTGCTTGTTAATAAATTCAAATTTGAACACTCTCTCTAAGGCCACAGTAAAGACCAGCTGATCAGAGAACCACGACTCACCACCTGCTTAAATCAATGACTTAAAGAAAGACTTGGATTTATATAGTGCCTTTCACGACCACCGGACATCTCAAAGCGCTTCGCAGTCAATGCAGTACTTTTGGCGTGTAGTCACTGTTGTAATGTGGGCAACGTGGCAGCCTACTTGTTGATTTAGGGATTAATATTGGCCAGGACACCGGGGGGAACTCCCCTGTTCTTCTTCGAAATAGTGCCATGGGATCTCTTGCGTTCACGTGAGAGCAGATGGGGCCTCGGTTTACCGTCTCATCCAAAAGACGACTTAACAAACCAATGGCTGGCTGCAGCCATAGCCTGAGGCAGATGACGACCAAGTTCCAACAGCAACATACTGCAGATGCTGAAAATCTGGAAGAAAAAAAAACTGCTGGAAATACTCAGCAGGTCAGGCAGCGTTTTGTGGAGAGAGAAACAGAGTGAACGTTTCAGGCCAAAGACCTTTTGTCAGAACTGGAAAAAGTTCAGAGATTTAATCAGTTTGAAGCAAGTGCAGGAGCAGGGAAAGTTGGGCGGGGGGAGGGGAGCGCGGGGGAGGGGGGAGGGGAGGAAAGAACAAAAGGGAAGGTCTGCGACAGGGTGGAAGGCAGGAGAGATTAAATGACAAAAGATTTGACGAGGTGAGGCAAAATGGGACAAGAAAAGATGGATATGGAAAAGGTGAAAATAAGTAAAACGATTCTTAGTATTTGAACAATTAAAACTAAGGGATCAAAATTTGATCCCGCCGTTCTTGAGGCGGTGATACCGCCTGGGCAGTGATTTTATTGGCCAGGCGGTAATTACCGCCTCAAATTGCAAAATTCAGTTTTTTTCCCCCCCAAAGATGAGAGTGGAGCGCTAAAAAAGGCCTTGCACACACATCCTCGGGCACCAGCGGAGCGGGAGCTCGAGAGGCCGACTCCATTTTCCCGGATGCCGGCATCCTTGCGCCTGAAAACGGGGGGGGGGGGGGGGGGGGAAAAAACACGTTTGTGAAAATTTCAGTGACTCACACCCACACTTCCCCACTGCTGCCATAAATAAATAGAAGCTAAATGAATGTAACTTTTCACAACTTGCCTTGCTCTGTGGACGATGTCGCCCCGGGATCCCCGAGGTACCGACAGCTTCCACAGTCGGGGAAAAGCTCGCGCCGGTGGAAGTGGGCGATCGAACCGGAGTTTGCTGCCGCGGTGCCAAGGGGGGAGGGGGGGGGGGGGCGGTGCGCGCTCGATGATGTCACCACGTGGGTGGTGGTACAGCGCGCTGCGCTACCTCTCGGCGCTGCCCCCATCGCCCAACTAAAGGTCTCTGGACACCATTCTGCCGTGTCGGTAAGTTTTTAGCGCCCCCCCCCTCCCCCCCCAATCTCCGGCGCTATCGGGTGGCGTTAAAAACCGAATTTCGACTCCCGAGTCAATTAACATCAAAATACTACACAATAAATAAGGAAAAGTTAGACACTTGCTGCAATCTCTCCCATTTTAACTGCCGCCTCCGGTCTCTCACTCGGAATAAACTCCACACTTTCCTGGTCTCTCCCACTCCGCTGGTCTCTCGCCAGTGTTCCGGTTAAGCTGCGCAACCGCGCGGCGGTCTGGGGCTCCCGCGCAGGACGCTAACCGGTTTTTCGACCGGGAATAGCCGCGCGTGCACGAACATTTGAACGGGCCGCACAGCCACTTAAAGGGGTCGCTCACCGCCCGCCCCAAAATTCCAGGGAACGTCTCTCACTGCTCTGTGGGTTAGATATGTTTTCGGGGTGTCGTGTTCAGACGTAGCAGGCATGTTTATCACACCCTCTCCACGCAGGGTTTTTTTTTTCCTTCTTACTAAACTTGAAATGTCGGCAGAAAAACTTTACACCGAAAGGCAAACGGTTTTCTTCTTCTCTTTTTTTTTTCCAGCTGTTATCAAGTTTGACGGAAGCCTCGGTCATTAGAGCTGTCCTCCGTCACGTGCTTCAGTTAGTGTCGTACTATCTGTGTTTTCCAAAACACTGCCGACTACTTCTGAAGGTAAGGCCTGGATAATACCGTGTTAATTGAACATGAGAACTAGGAGCAGGAGTAGGCCATACGGCCCCTCGAGCCTGCTCCGCCATTTAATACGATGTTGGATGCTGACTGACCTGTTGTAGAGCCCAGTGTTTTCTGCGTGTTTCCTACACCAGTGACTCGGTTGTTAGCACGTTGATGTTGGTCTGTCTGCTGCAGAAATGCTGTATCTCATATGCCCGAGTGCTTTCTGTTATGGGGTATATGCTGTGGTTTTATTAAGAGTCCAATTTTGTGTTGCGTTCTTCACAATCACATTCACAAAATGGTCGAATTCAATTTTTCCACATTTAACCATTACTCAAAACCATTTTACCAACTCTGAGGCTCCACATTAAACTCTTAACTTGCTATTTCCCAAATAATTTTCTTCAAGTTACTTTTATAGAAACATAGAAACATAGAAAATAGGTGCAGGAGTAGGCCATTCGGCCCTTCGAGCCTGCACCGCCATTCAATGAGTTCATGGCTGAACATGCAACTTCAGTACCCCATTTCTGCTTTCTCGCCATACCCCTTGATCCCCCTAGTAGTAAGGACTTCATCTAACTCCTTTTTGAATATATTTAGTGTATTGGCCTCAACAACTTTCTGTGGTAGAGAATTCCACAGGTTCACCACTCTCTGGGTGAAGAAGCTTCTCCTCATCTCGGTCCTAAATGGCTTGCCCCTTATCCTTAGACCGTGACCCCTGGTTCTGGACTTCCCCAACATTGGGAACATTCTTCCTGCATCTAACCTGTCCAAACCCGTCAGAATTTTAAACGTTTCTATGAGATCCCCTCTCATTCTTCTGAACTCGAGTGAATACAAGCCCAGTTGATCCAGTCTTTCTTGATATGTCAGTCCTGCCATCCCGGGAATCAGTCTGGTGAACCTTCGCTGCACTCCCTCAATAGCAAGAATGTCCTTCCTCCTTTGGTTAGGAGACCAAAACTGTACACAATACTCCAGGTGTGGCCTCACCAAGGCCCTGTACCTGTACTCAAATCCCCTCACTATGAAGGCCAACATGCCATTTGCTTTCTTAACTGCCTGCTGTACCTGCATGTCACCCTTCAATGACTGATGTACCATGACACCCAGGTCTCGTTGCACCTCCCCTTTTCTTAATCTGTCACCATACTGTGGCTCAGGCTCCAGGGGGTGGGGCTCCAGGAGGCGGGTCTATATCCCTTTGAAGATTTTTTGTGTCCTCCTCACAATTTGCTCTCCACACATCTTTGTATCATCAGCAAACTTGGCGACATTACACTCAGTCCCTTCATCCAAGTCATCAATATAGATTGTAAATAGTTGGGGTCCCAGCACTGATCCCTGCGGCACCCCACTGGTTACTGATTGCCAACCCAAGAATGAACCATTTATCCCAACTCTATGTTTTCTGTTAGTTAGCCAATCCTCGATCCATGCTAATATATTAACCCCAACCCCGTGAACTTTTATCTTGTGCAGTAAACTTTTATGTGGCACCTTATCAAATGCCTTCTGGAAATCCAAATACACATCCACTGGTTCCCCCTTATCCACCCTGCTCATTACATCCTCAAAGAACTCCAGCAAATTTGTCAAACATGATTTCCCTTTCATAAAACCATGCTGACTCTGCTTGATTGAATCATGCTTTTCCAAACGTCCTGCTACTGCTTCCTTAATAATGGACTCCAGCATTTTCCCAACGACAGATGTTAGGCTAACTGGTCTATAGTTTCCTGCTTTCTGTCTGCCTCCTTTTTTAAATAGGGGCGTTACATTTGCGGTTTTCCAATCCGCTGGGACCTCCCCATCATCCAGGGAATTTTGGTAGATTACAACCAATGCATCCACTATCTCTGCAGCCACTTCTTTTAAGACCCTAGGATGCAGGCCATCAGGTCCAGGGGACTTGTCCGCCTTTAGTCCCATTATTTTACCAAGTACTACTACTTTAGTGATGGTGATTGTATTCCTCCCTTCCTATTAAGTTGTTCATGGTACAAGTCAGTATAGCAAAATCCCTCCTAATGGGACCTAGGTTCACACTCAAGGTCAGAAGCGCGCTGTGAGAAATGGACTTGACACACTGGTGCAGTCGGGTTTGCTCTTTGAAGGTGTTGGAACAGAATAGCGATGAGAGAGATTTACTGTGCATTTGCCCACGCTGTAACTGGCCCGGGAACACGTGATGTTGCTGTTGGAAAGTGGAGAAATCGTTCCATTTACCCAACACTTAACAGTAGTCCACTTGACCACCAATCCCCTCTCCCCACCCCCCAAAAATAAATCTTTCCAACTTCCTCTGCGCCTTTTGCTGCACTCGAGAAGGATCTGGTCTGTGTTCTCTTCTCAACACCGACACGAAGGGCCGAATGGCCTCCTTCTGTATCGTAGATTTCTATGATTCTGCCCTCCCACCGTCAAGGCGAATGACCTGCGCGAGTTTGCCTGGGGCACCGTGCTACCATCCTGCCCTTGCCTCTTCACGTTCCTCCCGTGTCCCGCTGCATCAAACAGCCCAGCGAGAACTAATTATTATCATAAAAACCATATTGGGTTGTATAAATGGTGTAGGCAGTGATCTCTGTTAATTCAGGTGGATGGGGGCAGTCATCTATCAACTATGAATGCTCTCATGCACCCAGCGGTTTGAAATTCATGGTGATAGGTTGTGCTTTATGAGGATAATCTGATGGATCGGAAAGTTTATTTCTGCCAGGATGCTTCATTGCACAGGTTTATCTCTGGTGTAAGGACCTCGACCTGAGCTCCCTGCCTTTCAGTAGTTAGTTACCTTTACACTGGGTGAAGATGCTCTCAATCTCCGCTTTATTAGTTGAAGGATATTAGTCCTAAGATGAAAGACATACTCCCTCAGTTTACATTGTGTTTACATAAGAACATAAGAAAAGGGAGCAGGAGTCGGCCATTCGGCCCCTCGAGCCTGCTCCACCATTCAACAAGATCATGGCTGATCTTCGACCTCAACTCCACTTTCTCGTCCGATCCCATATCCCTCGATTCACCTACAGTCCAAAAATCAATCGATCTCAGCCTTGAGTATACTCAACGACTCAGCACCCACATCCCTTTGGGGTAGAGAATTCCTGGACTAATGACTTGGGGACATGAGTTCAAATCCCACCACAGCAGCTGGGGAATTTAAATTTAGTTGATTAAATAAAAATTTAAAAATCTATAATTAAAAAGCTAGTATCTGTAATGGGGACCATGAAAATACCGGATTGTCATAAAAAACCACCTGGTTCACTGATGTCCTTTCGGGAAGGAAATCTGCCGTCCTTACCCGGTCTGGCCTATATGTGACTCCAGTTGGTTGACTCTTAACTGGCCTCTGAAATGGCTTAGCAAGTCACTCACTTGTATAAGGCGGCTCACCATCACCTTCTCGAGGGCAATTAGGGATGGGCAATAAATGCTGGCCTTGCCAGCGATGCCCACATCCCAGGAATGAATAAATAAAATAAAAGCCTTCATGGCTGATCTTTTGATTTGAACTCCACTTTCCCTATATTTTCCCTAGAGTCAAAAAATCTATCCCCGCCTTAAATATATTCAACGATTCAGCAACCACAGCCCTCTGGGGTAGAGAATTCCAAAGATTCACCACCCTCTGAGTGAAGAAATTTCTCTTCAATTCAGTTCCAAATGGCTGACCCCTGATCCTGAGACTGTGCCCCCTTGTTCCAGACTCTCCAGCCGGGGGGAAACAAACCCTCAGCATCTATCCTGTCGATCCCCCTCAGAATATTATAAGTTTCAATGAGATCACCTCTCATTCTTCTAAGCTCCAGAGAGTGTAGGCTCAATCTCCCCTCTCGTCCCAGGGAACAATCGAGTGAAGGATCATTGCACCGTCCCCCAAGGCGGATAAGGAACCCAAACAGTGCGGATCTCCCAGTTTTTGTTGAGCCACCTCGCCTTCCGTTGCTTGAGGCTTGTGTGCACTTGTTTCAACCTGCCAGTAACACCCTCTTTGGTTGGCTGCTGGGCAAACTATGACACTGACCCAGTGACTCGAGTCCCCACTCAGTAAATCCCTTCTCTCCCCTTCCCCCATCCCCACCGCAGCTGGAGGTTGAACAGAGGTGAAGAGTTAAGCCCGTGCCTTCGGGCGGTGATACTCCCCCCTTTACTGCTGTGAGCTGTGGCCACTCTTTAAAGACGGTTGGTTCTTCACCGATGTGAACACTGAGTTTTAAATTTCTCCCTTCTTATTGGGCGGAGCAGTTTTCTGCCAAGTTTCTTCAGTTGGGTTTTGTGCAGTGACCAAGGCTGACTTTGGGTGAGAGTGAACCAGCGAGAAAATGGTGACCGCCAGATTGTGCAAATGCCCCTCGTGTGAACGGTGTGATCTCCCGAGTAGGCAGCGACATGGATACCACATCCTTCATTTTCACGCTGACTGAGGTAGCGGCTAGCCAACAACAACACCACCTTGTATTTATATAGCGCCTTTAACATAGTAAAACACCCCAAGGCGCTTCACAGGAGTATTATGAGACAAAAACCACATAAAAGGTTACTGCACAAGATAAAAGTTCACGGGGTTGGAGGTAATTGGTACACTCATGATAAAGGATGAAACTGAGTACTTTGTACAATGAGCAAGTGTGACCTCAGCTCCTTTTAATAAGACTCCAGAGCGCAGCTACCTCGTGGGTGGCCTGCTTATATACCGCGTTCCCAAGGGATGCTGGGATTCCTTGGGACTCCAACAGCTGGGCCCTCTGGTGGTCAGGTGTCATACAGATTACAAGGGGTTAAGTATAAAACAGTAATATATTAGCATGGATAGAGGATTGGCTAACTAACAGAAAAGGGGCGCTGAGATTAATGATCAGCCATGATCTTATTGAATGATGGTGCAGGCTCGAAGGGCCGAATGGCCTACTCCTGCACCTATTTTCTATGTTTCTATGTTTAAAATAGAGAGTCGGGATAAATGGTTCATTCTCTGGTTGGCAATCAGTAACTAGTGGGGTGCTGCAAGGATCAGTGCTGGGACCCCAGCTATTTACAATCTATATTAACGACTTGGAAGAAGGGACCGAGTGTAACGTAGCCAAGTTTGCTGATGATACAATGATGGGAGGAAAAGCAATGTGTGAGGAAGACACAAAAAATCTGCAAAAGGACATAGACAGGCTAAGTGAGTGGGCAAAAACTTGGCAAATGGAGTATAATGTTGGAAAGTGTGAGCAGAAAAAAAATCAAAGAGCAAGTTATTTTTAAATGGAGAACTTTTGCAAAGTGCTGCAATACAACGGGACCTGGGGGTACTTGTGCATGAAACACAAAAGGATAGTATGTGGGTACAGCAAGTAATCAGGAAGGCCAATGGAATCTTGGCCTTTATTGTAAAGGGGATGGAGTATAAAAGCAGGGAAGTCTTGCCACAGCTATACAGGGTATTGGTGAGGCCACATCTGGAACACTGCGTGCAGTTTTGGTTTGCATATTTACGAAAGGATATACTTGCTTTGGAGGCAGTTCAGAGAAGGTTTACTCGGTTGATTCCGGGGATGAGGGGGTTGACTTATGAGGAAAGATTGAGTAGGTTGGGCCTCTACCCATTGGAATTCAGAAGAATGAGAAATGATCTTATCGAAACGTATAAGATTATGAGGGGGCTTGACAAGGTGGATGCAGAGAGGATGTTTCCACTGATGGGGGAGACTAGAACTAGGGGGCATAATCTTAGAATAAGGGACCGCCCATTTAAAACTGAGATGAGGAGAAATTTCTTCTCTGAGGGTTGTAAATCTGTGGAATTCGCTGCCTCAGAGAGCTGTGGAAGCTGGGACATTGAATAAATTTAAGTCAGAAATAGACAGTTTCTTAAACGATAAGGGGTTATGGGGAGCGGGCAGGGAAGTGGAGCTGAGTCCATGATCAGATCAACCATGATCTTATTGAATGGCAGAGCAGGCTCAAGGGGCCGTATGGCCTACTCCTGTTCCTATTTCTTATGTTCTTAAAAATTTGATACCGAGCCTCATAAGGAGAAATTGGGGCAGATGACCAAAAGCTTGACCAAAACCTTGGTCAAAGAGGTAGGTTTTAAGGAGCGTCTTAAAGGAGGAAAGAGAGGTGGAGAGGTTTAGGGAGGGAGTTCCAGAGCTTGAGGCCTAGGCAACCGAAGGCACGGCCGCCGATGGTTGAGTGATTATAATCAGGGATGCTCAAGAGAGCAGAATTAGAAGAGCGCAGACATCTCGGTGGTGGTGGGGAGAGGGTTGTGGGGTTGAAGCACATTAGAGATAAGGAGGGGCGAGGCCTTGGAGAGATTTGTAAACCAGGATGAAAATTTTGAAATCGAGGCGTTGCTCAACCGGGAGCCAATGTCGGTCAGAGAGCACAGGGGGTGATGGGTGAGCGGGACCTGGTGCGAGTTAGGACACGGGCTGCCGAGTTTTGGATGACCTCAAGTTTACGTAGGGTAGAATGTGGGAGGCCCGCCAGGAGTGTGTTGGAGTCGTCACGTCTAGAGGTAACAAAGGCATGGATGAGAGTTCCAGCAGCAGATGAGCTGAGGCAAGGGGCCATGTTACGGAGGTGGATATAGGCGATTTTAGTTATGCTGCGGATATGTGGTCGGAAGCTCATTTCAGAGTCAGATATGACACCGAGGTTGTGAACAGTCTGGTTCAGCCTCAGACAGGTGCTAGGGAGAGGGATGGCTAGGAAACGCAGTTTGTGGCGGGGACCAAAGACAACAGCTTCGGGCTTCCCAATATTTAGTTGGAGAATATTTCTGTTCATCATCCAGAACTGGATGTCGGACAAGCAGTCTGACAATTTAGAGACCGTGGAGGGGTTGAGAGAAGTGGTGGTGAGGTAGAGCTGGGTGTCATCAGTGTACATGTGGAAACTGACGCCGTGTTTTCGGACGATGTCACCAAGGGGCAGCATGTAGATGGGAAAATAGGAGGGGGCCAAGGATAGATCTTGGGGGGGACACTAGAGGTAGGGGTGGGTGCATTGGAGTGCAGTGACACACTACTGTTGTTGGTATCTCTCTCGGGTATTTGAGCAACTGAATTTAAATGGCCCTCCGTCTGTTGGAAAGTTAACAGTGCACAGTTCCAGCTTGGAATCTGTGTGCAAGGTTCCCTCTGAGCATGAGGGTAAAAGGAAGACCAGTATTCTTGGCCATGTTGAAAATAAAATCCCTGAATATTTTTTTTCTAAAAAGGTTCATTTGCTTTTGTGCCAATCGTGAAGAACGAAGCTGGAAATAGCTTTGAGACTTTGATTGCAGCTGACAGTTTCTCATTGCTGCCTGCATTTAACTCCTACCTTTATGTCCTCTAGCAAGCGATAAACCAGTGGAGTACAGGAGAGGAGACAGTGCGAGTGCTTGCCTTCCTCATTCTCAACAAAATATGCAGACACAAGCAAGATGTGTATCTGAATCTCGTGCTCAAGGTAATGAGAGTGTCTGTGTAAAAATTCATGTCAACTGACAGATGGTTATCTTTTGTTGGTAATTTGCCAGAAAATGTGAGACTTTTTGTTGGGTATAGAAACATAGAAAATAGGTGCAGGAGCAGGCCATTCGACCCTTCGAGCCTGCACCACCATTCAATATGATGATGGCTAATCATGCAACTTCAGTACCCCATTCCTGCTTTCTCTCCATACCCCTTAATCCCTTTAACCATAAGGGCCACATCTAACTCCTTTTGAATATATCCAACGAACTGGCCTCAACAACTTTGTGGCAGCGAATTCCACAGGTTCACAATTCTCTGGGTGAAAAGGTTTCTCGGTCCGATATGGCTTACCCCTTATCCTTAGACTGTGACCCCTGGTTCTGGACTTCCCCAAACACGGGAACATTCTTCCTGCATCTAACCTGTCCAATCCCGTCAGAATTTGATATGCTTCTATGAGATCCCCTCTCTTCTAAATTCCAGTGAATATAAGCCTAGTCAATCCAGTCTTTCTTCATATGTCAGTCCCGCCATCCCGGGAATCAGTCTGGTGAACCTTCGCTGCGCTCCCTCAATAGCAAGAATGTCCTTCCTCAGATTAGGAGACCAAAACTGTACACAATACTCAAGGTGTGGTCTCACCAAGTTCCTGTACAACTGTAGTAAGACCTCCCTGCTCCTATATTCGAATCCTCTCGCTATGAAGGCCAACATGCCATTTGCTTTCTTTACTGCCTGCTATACCTGCATGCCAACTTTCAATGACTGATGTATCATGACACCCAGGTCTCATTGCACCTCCCCTTTTACTAATCTGTCACCATTCAGATAATAATCTGCCTTCCTGTTTTTGCCACCAAAGTGGATAACTTCACATTTATCCACATTATACTGCATCTGCCATGCATTTGCCCACTCACCTAACCTGTCCAAGTCACCCTGCAGCCTCTTGGCATCCTCCTCACAGCGCACACTGCCACCCAGCTTAGTGTCATCTGCAAACTTGGAAATATTACATTCAATACCTTCGTCTAAATCATTAATATATATTGTAAATAGCTGGGGTCCCAGCACTGGACTTTAAAAAGTTTATGAACTTAAAAAAGTTCATAACCTTTCTGCACGCTCTCGGCGGTGAGACTTGAAGTGCTCAGCGCCCTCCCAGATGCTCTCTCGCCACTTAGGGCGATCTTTGGCCAGGGACTCCCAGGTATCGCCCATCCCTAATCGTCCTTGAGAAGGTGGGGCTGAGCCGCCTCCTTGAACCACTGTAGTCCGTGTGTTGAAGGTGCTCCCACAGTGATTTCGTCGTAGCAGTTTGGTACAACTGAGTGTCTCGCTGGGCCATTTCAGAGGGCTTTTAAGAGTCAACCACATTGCTGTGGGTCTGGAGTCACATCTCGGCCAGACCGGGTAAGGACGGCAGATTTCCTTCCCTGAAGGACATCAGTGAACCAGATGGGTTTTTCCGACAATCCGATAGTTTCATGGTCACAGGTTCAACCTCCCAAATCCGGAGTTCCAAACTCCGGAATGTTACGAAATCCGGATATCGCGCTGATCCGAAATCCGGACATTTTTTAAACGCCAACAGTGGTATTTTTGGGAATTTTGCGCAAAAAAATACCGCTAATCACTCCGTTATTTTTTAAAGGCCCAGCCGTAAAAATCAGTGGAAACTGCGGTCAGTCATCGCCAACTTTACTCTGAAGCCGATTACCGCCACGAGCTGGGCCTTGGGAGAGGGGAAAACATACAAAAAAAATCACAAAACATTCACAAGACGCTTCACTATTGAATGGCTACAAAAGAATTAAAAAATAAAAATCTTTAACGTACCTTTTTTGCAGGTCTTCATACTTACCGCTGTCCTTGGGGCTGCACTGCAGGCCTTTCTCGGGCGTTTTTTTCCGCCCAGAATACAGCCGGCCGAAGGGTCCCGAAATCCAGAAATACCCGAGCCTCAGTGTTTCCGGATTTGGGACGTCGGAAAGACGTTACGAAATCCGGGACGGCCTCGGTCCCGAGGTTTCCGGATTTCCGAGGTCGAACTTGTACTAACTTTTTATTCCAGATTTATTTAATTCACTGAATTTAAATTTCCCCAACTGCCGTGGTAGGATTTGAACTTATGTCTCTGGATCATTAGTCCAGGCCACTGGATTACTAGTCCAGTAATATTACCACTATCTTATCGTTCCCATAAATGTGCATTTGCCTCTAATTCACGGTGTGAGGTTATATTACCATTTTCATGTCAGTGTGAAGCAGTTGTGAAAAGTTGCATTATATCTTGTTGGCTCAGAGACGTGGACCATATATAGGAGACACCTCAAATTGCTGGAGAAATACCACCAATGATGTCTCCGCAAGATCCTGCAAATCCCTTGGGAGGACAGTCGCACCAACGTTAGCGTCCTCAATCAGGCCAATATCCCAAGCATCAAAGCACTGACCACACGACCAACTCCATTGGGCGGGCCACATTGTTCACATGCCTGACACAAGGCTCCCAAAGCAAGCGCTCTACTCGGAACTCCTACACGGCAAGCGAGCCCCAGGTGGGCAGAGGAAACGTTTCAAGGACACCCTCAAAGCCTCCTTGATAAAGTGCAACATCCCCACCGACACCTGGGAGTCCCTGGCCAAAGATCGCCCTAAGTGGCGAGAGAGCATCTGGGAGGGCGCTGAGCACTTCAAGTCTCATCGCCGAGAGCATGCAGAAAGCAAGCGCAGGCAGCGGAAGGAGCGTGCGGCAAACCAGACTCCCCACCCACCCTTTCCTTCAACCACTGTCTGTCCCACCTGTGACAGAGACTGTAATTCCCGAATTGGACTGTTCAGTCACCTGAGAACTCACTTTTAGAGTGGAAGCAAGTCTTCCTCGATTCCGAGGCACTGCCTATGATGATGATGATGATGATGATATATCTTGTGTGTCAGGTCCTGATCTGAGGCTGGATTTGCACTGAAGCCCCCATGCACCGTTTCAGCGTCGCACAGAGTGGAGTATAACTCCAATCCGGGACAAAATGGTATTTGCAAAGCCCCCAGTTAGATCCCCTGGGAACTATCAAACCTTCCAATGGGATATTTTTTACGACTTTGGAAAAGGGGTGCTCTCACTGGTCCCGCTTAACATTTAAAATTCGCCACAAGAGGAATGGAACTGTGTGTGCGTGATAGTACAGGGCTGTGTTCACACTGGGAGCCTCAGTACAGTGAAACTGTGCCGCCCCGAGTTACCTCTTGTCTTTATGGGGTTTTTAATCTTCCGTTGAGCAATTTGAACTAAATTCTATCTGGAAATTTTCAGGCTTTACAGGAGCATTTTTTTTTTTTTTTGCACCAAAAACTCAAATATAATTGGATCACAGTTCACTGAAGAGTGTTCTTGTATTGGTTATTTGTGAGCAATTGGTGATTCGTCTTGGGTGTGAAGGGATAACAGCCCAATTGTGTACCACACGACTGTTACAGTTCACCTGTTGGCTGTGGCTCAGTGGGCAGCACTCTCGCCTCTGAGTCAGAAAGTCGTGGGTTCAAGTCCCACTCCAGAGACTTCAGCACCAAAATCTAGCCTGACGCTCCCAGTGCAGTACTGAGGGAGCGCTGCACTGTCGGAGGTGCCGTCTTTCAGCTGAGACGGTAAACCGAGGCCCCGTCTGTTCTATCGGGTGGCTGTAAAAGATCCCATGTCACTATTTTGAAGAAGAGCAGGGGAGTACTCCCCAGTGTCCTGACCAAAATTTTTATCCCTCAATCAACATCACTAAAACAGATTATCCTGTCATTATCACATTGCTGTTTGTGGGAGCTTGCTGTGCGCAGATTGGCTGCCGCGTTTCCCACATTTACAACAGTGACTACACTTCAGAAGTGCCTAATTGGCTGTAAAGCGCTTTGGGACGTCCTGAGGTTGAGAGTGAAAGAAAGAAAAGCAGACTTACATTTATATAGCGCCTTTCACAACAGCCGAATGGTGCATGCGTGCGCAAAAATATATTTTTCTGATGGCTCAGCAAGTTTATCCAGTGAGTAGCGAAGCTATACGAACCAATTTCCAGCCTGTGCTGGAATATCTGATCTCAAACTAGGCGGTGGTAAGGGGTGTCAGCACCCTGGGCTTTGCTTTCCCCCTGGGCGAGGGACTGGAGTATCGTCCACGGTTCCCGCCACCTCTGATGTCTGTACGGCAACATCTGCTGAACATGTGAGCGGGTACACGTGCTGGCGCGGTCGAGTTGGGCGCGGCTGTGGTGCGTCCCGCGGTCGGTTAGCTTCTCGCCATCCAGGCGCGAACCGTGGGCTGTGGCGACAGCCACTCGGGCAAAGGTACCAGAGCGGATCCGACTCCCGTTTGAACGGCACGAGGTGGGAGGAGCCAATAATGTCCGGGAAATTTCAGCAAAGTAAAGCCCCAGCACAAAACTCTAGGTACAGGTACAACGTCTCAAATCCAACTGGCCGCAAACCGCAATTGTCCGAAAACCAGACATTTTTACGATTCAGTTGTCCATTTTCTCTCTGTCCAAAATCCAGAAAAATCCGAAAATCGGCACGGTCTCGATCCCAAAGTTGCCGGATTTGGGATGTTGCACCTGTATAGAAAAAGCTCGCTTCTATGTCAGATGCTGTTCATTTATCCTTCTCCCTCTTGGCTTTGGCTTTACAGCAAATGTACGTAGCCTATGTGAAGAACTGCAAATTCACGTCCCCGAACGTGCTCCCGATGATTAACTTCATGCAGCGCACCTTGACTGAGATGTATGCGTTGGACAGTCAGGTCACCTACCAGCATGCTTTCATTTACATCCGCCAGCTGGCTATCCATCTCCGAAATGCCATGACGATGAAGAAAAAGGTAATAAGTGTTTTTTTTTTGCCTTTATGCTATGAATATTTTCCTTTCAATTTCAGTCCTCTGTCTGTGTACTGGCTCCAAGTTATTGAGTATTTAGCCAGAACGTGAAGGGAGGCCAGTGTAGAGTAATGGCAGTGTTTGATACTCATTACCCTTAATACTCTGTTCCCCCCCCACACCTCACTCCACCCCCCCCATCTCCCACCACATGAATCAATGCCCAGTTATCTCCCCATCTCCCCATCTCCCCCAAAGCCACCGACTCTTTGTACGATGTGATTCTACAAGTACCTCACGCAAGTGGCCATTTTTAATGACTTGAGCCATGGGACTATTTCGCAGAAGAGCAAGGGGGCGAGAATTCTGCCCGGTGTCCTGGCCAATATTTATCCCTCTGCCAGCATCACTAAAACAAATTATCTGGGCCATTATCACATTGCTGTTTGTGGAAGCTTGCTGTGCGCAAATTGGCTGCCGCGTTTCTTACATTACAACAGTGACTGCACTTCAAAAAGTGCCTTATCAGCTGTAAAGTGCTTTGGGATGTCCTGAGTTTGAGAAAGGCGCTATATAAATGCAAGTCTTTTCTTTCATGCAAGTGCCTTCTAAGGAATTCTTTTCATCACATTTTGCATTAAAATAAGATTACAACTTGATTGTTTAACATCTTAACTCAGCTGCTTGTTTTCTTTATCTAATGCTGTCGTTTCTTTGTGTATAGGAGACTTATCAGTCTGTCTATAACTGGCAGTTCATTCACTGCCTGTATCTTTGGTGTCGAATGCTGAGTGCAGTTTACCCGAATGAAGTTCTGGAACCGCTCATTTATCCATTGACTCAAGTTATCATTGGCTGCATCAAGTGAGTACATTTGATGCATTTCATGAAATTTACTGTGCACTGAGAGCGAACGAGATAAAGTTGGTACGATAAGAACATAAGAATTAGGGCAGGAGTCGGCCATTTGAGCCCGCTGCACCATTCAACAAGATCATGGCTGATCTTCGACCTCAACTCCACTTTCCCACCTTTTAAATAAATTCATTCACAGAGTGTGGTCATCGCTGGCAAGGCCAGCACTTATTGCCCTTGTGAAGTTAGTGGTGAGCCGCCGCCTTGAACCATCATAGGCAGTCCCTCGGAATCGAGGAAGACTTGCTTCCACTCTAAACGTGAGTTCTCAGGTGACTGAACAGTCCAATACGGGAATTACAGTCTCTCACAGACAGTGGTTGAAGGAAAGGGTGGGTGGGGAGCCTGGTTTGCCGCACGCTCCTTCCGCTGCCTGCGCTTGTTTTCTGCGTGCTTGTGGCCCACAGTGCTGACTTTGTCGTAGCGCTTTGGTGCAACTGAGTGGCTTGCTAGGCCATTTCAGAGGGCAGTTAAGAGCCAACCACATTTGCCATGGGTCTGGAGTCACATGTAGGCCAGACCGGGTAAGGGCGGCAGATTTCCTTCCCTAAAGGACATCAGTGAAGCAGATGGGTTTTTACGACAATCCGATAGTTTCATGGTCACCATGACTGATACTAGCTTTTTATTCCAGATTTATTTAATGAATTGAATTTAAATTCCCCAGCTGCTGTTGTGGGATTTGAATTTCATGTCTCTGGATCATTAGTCTAGGCCTCGGGACTACTGGTTCCGTAACAATACCGTGTTACCGTTCCCTAATCCCCACATCCCTTGATTGCGACTGTGTGGGGAATAAGAACAATGAGGTTATTGTGGCTGGAATCGGGAGCCTGTTCGACTTCATGTCGACACCAAAACCCCATTGCAGTGCCGACTTTGATCGGTTAGGAAGAGGCCAGTAGCAGTGTTTGAATGAGACCCTCCATGTAAACCCTGGGGCGATTAAACTGGCATGAGCTGCATTTGTCCTTTGGGGGGTGTGCTAACATATTTACTGAAAAAAAAATATAGAATTTGGAAGCTGAGCGACAGACTACTGTCAATGGAACATTCCTTCTTTTGGGCACGTGCATTTGCATCACGCCCATCAAACACCGTTCAAATCGGAAATGCACGGACTGACGAGATTCGGTCTGTAAATTCGTTTCAGCTTTGAGAAGTGGGGCTGGCACGTGTAGGTTATGGGGATCAGGTTTTCAGTAATGAACCAAAGACCACCGGCCACGGCTGGGGGAATTGTAGTCCTGTGTTCTTTGGCGAGATGCGTCTGGTCTCATACCGGTATTGCTAAAATCATATCCCCCCACTCTGTACATAGGAGATTTGTAGGATCTTGCGGAGACATCGGTGGTGATACAACTCCAGCGATTTTGAGGGGTCTACTGTACATGGTCCATGCCTCTGAGCCATACAAGAGGGCAGGTATTACTACAGCCCTGTAGACCATGAGCTTGGTGTTAGATTTGAGGGTCTGGTCTTCAAACACTCTTTTTTTCCTCAGGTGGCCGAAGGCTGCACTGGAGGCGTTGTTGAACGGTCCTCATCATTCTGCTTTTATTGATAAGAGTCTCCTGAGGTATGGGAAATGGTCCCCGTTGTCTAGGGCCGCCCCGTGGATCTTGATGACTGGGGGCCAGTGCTGTGCGGCGAGGACGGGCTGGTGGAGGATCTTTGTCTTACGGATGTTTAGTGTAAGGCCCATGCTTTCGTATGCCTCAGTAAATACGTCGACTATATCCTGGAGAACACTAAACCCACGGACGTCAAAGCGGGAACAGTGTACTGCTCTCTGAATGGAGTCTTTATTTAGATGCTGTGACACAGAGTGGATATAGAGAGAGTGTTTCCACTTGTGGGGAAGAGCAGAACTAGAGGCCATTAATATAAAATGGTCACCAAGCCTTCATGCCAAACGAGCCAAAGGTGGGCAGAGGAAACGTTACAAGGACACCCTCAAAGCCTCCCTGATAAAGTGCAACACCCCCACCGACACCTGGGAGTCCCCGGCCCAAGACCGCCCTAAGTGGAGGAAGAGCATCCGGGAGGGTGCTGAGCACCTTGAGTTTCATCGCCGAGAGCATGCAGAAAACAATCGTAGGCAGCAGAAAGAGCGTGCGGCAAATCTGTCCCACCCTCCCCTTCCCTCAGCGACTATCTGTTCCACCTGTGACGGGGACTGTGGCTCTTGTATTGGACTCTTCAGCCACCTAAGGACTCATTTTAAGAGTGGAAGCAAGTCTTCCTCAATTCCGAGGGACTGTCTATGGTGATGATGAGTCACCAAGAAATCCAATAGGAAATTCAGAAGAAACTTCTTTACCCAGAGAGTGGTGAGAATGTGGAACTCGCTACCACAGGGAGTGGTTGAAGCGAATAGTATCGATGCATTTAAGGGGAGGCTAGACAAGCATATGGGGGAGAAGGGAATAGAGGGTTATGCTGATAGAGTTAGATGAGGAAAGACTGGAGGAGGCTCAAGTGGAGCATAAACGCCGGCATGGACTGGTTGGACTGAATGGCCTGTTTCTGTGCCGTATATCCGGTGTAATGCCACTGATGTTCCCCAATTGTACTTCGCCAGAAATATCTGCGATGGCCTTTTGCTAAGTTGCAGAAATTGT
The DNA here is from genome assembly GCF_044704955.1 of Pristiophorus japonicus. Classification (NCBI taxonomy): domain Eukaryota; kingdom Metazoa; phylum Chordata; class Chondrichthyes; family Pristiophoridae; genus Pristiophorus; species Pristiophorus japonicus. The sequence continues at coordinate 106,080,395 of NC_091994.1, forward strand.
AAATTGAGTTGTAACTCTCAACAGCTTCTTGCTTCTCTCGGAATAAGCTACCTGTGCCCTAAGCTCTGGAATTCCACCCCCAAACCTTTCCAGCCCTCACTCTCTCCTTTTTAAGACCCTCCTTAAAACCAACTCTTTGACCAAGCTGTTGGTCTCCTGTCCTAATATCTCCTTATGTGGCAAGTTTTGTTTGATAACGCTCCTGTGTGAAGCGCCTTGGGACGTTTTATTACCTTTTTAAAGGCGCTATTAAAATTCAAGTTGTTGTTGGAAGAAAATGTCCGTTTCCGCGTTCCATCTCTTCCCTCTCGGCCGAGAGCCCTGCTGAAGATCCGGGTGGAGGAAACATCCCAGTTTAGTGGCTCCACGTTCGCTGCAGGAAACACTGGCTCCAAATCCTTTGAACCTCTGTCTACCGTGCTTCCTGCCTGTCTGATAGTTTGAACTGTCTGGGGCTCATTAATGTAAGATTGCTTCTTTTTGTTTTTTTTAATATCAGTTCTATCTCCCTGGAACTGCTACCTCTGTTGGCAAGAAATGATGAATCCTAACTCCGTGCTCTTGTACAGTTTGAGTGTGGGCGGGGGGGCTGGTGGCTTATCTCAATGCTGCAAAGAGCCTGGTTCTTAAAGGTACCAAATCTCCTGCCATTCTTATTGGGACAATGAACCTGAATTTTAAAGTATTTATCATCGTCATCGTAGGCAGTCCCTCGAAATCGAGGAAGACTTGCTTCCACTCTCAAAATGAGTTCTCAGGTGACTGAACAGTCCAATATGGGAATTACAGTCTCTGTCACAGGTGGGACAGACAGTGGTTGAAGTAAAAGGGTGGGAGTGGAGTCTGGTTTGCCGCACGCTCCTTCCGCTGCCTGCGCTTGTTTTCTGCACGCTCTCGGCGACGAGACTCTAGGTGCTCAGCGCCCTCCCGGGATGCTCTTTCTCCACTTGGGGCGGTCTTTGGCCAGGGACTCCCAGGTGTCGGTGGGGATGTTGCATTTTATCAAGGAGGATTTGAGGGTGTCCTTGAAATGTTTCCTCTGCCCACCTGGGACTCGCTTGTCGTGTAGGAGTTCCGAGTAGAGCGCTTGTTTTGGGAGTCTCGCGTCGGGCATGCGAACAGTGTGGCCTGCCCAGCGAAGCCGGTCGAGTGTGGTCAGTGCTTCGATGCTGGGTTTGAAGGAAAGTTGGCTCCGCAAGAAAGTATTATAGAATGACAAAGGGAGGCCACTCCATCCATCGTGCCTCTGTCTTTCTTTAGTAGAGCTATCCAATGAATCCCACTCCCCTGCTCTTTCCCCATAACCCTGTATTTTGTTTCCCTTTAACTATAAGAACATAAGAATTAGGAACAGGTGTAGGCCATCGAGCCCCTCGAGCCTGCTCCGCCATTCAACAAGATCGTGGCTGATCTGGCCATGGACTCAGCTCCACTTACCCGCCCGCTCCCCGTAACCCTTAATTCCCTTATTGGTTAAAAATCTATCTATCTGTGATTTGAATACATTCAATGAGCTAGCCTCAACTGCTTCCTTGGGCAGAGAATTCCACAGATTCACAACCCTCTGGGAGAAGAAATTCCTTCTCAGCTCGGTTTTAAATTGGCTCCCCCGTATTTTGAGGCTTTGCCCCCTAGTTCTAGTCTCCCCGACCAGTGGAAACAACCTCTCTGCCTCTATCTTGTCTATCCCTTTCATTATTTTAAATGTTTCTATAAGATCACCCCTCATCCTTCTGAACTCCAACGAGTAAAGACCCAGTCTACTCAATCTATCATCATAAGATAACCCCCATATCTCCGGAATCAGCCTAGTGAATCGTCTCTGTACCCCCTCCAAGGCTAGTATATCCTTCTTTAAGTAAGGTGACCAAAACTGCACGCAGCACTCCAGGTGCGGCCTCACACAATACCCTGTACAGTTGCAGCAGGACCTCCCTGCTTTTGTACTCCATCCCTCTCGCAATGAAGGCCAACATTCCATTCGCCTTCCTGATTACCTGCTGCACCTGCAAACTAACTTTTTGGGATTCATGCACAAGGACTCCCAGGTCCCTCTGCACCGCAGCATGTTGTAATTTCTCCCCATTCAAATAATATTCCCTTTTACTGTTTTTTTTTTCCCAAGGTGGATGACCTCACATTTTCCGACATTGTATTCCATTTGCCAAACCTTAGCCCATTCGCTTAACCTATCTAAATCCCTTTGCAGCATCTCTGTGTCCTCTACACAACCCGCTTTCCCACTAATCTTTGTGTCATCTGCAAATTTTGTTACACTACACTCTGTCCCCTCTTCCAGGTCATCTATGTATATTGTAAACAGTTGTGGTCCCAGCACCGATCCCTGTGGCACACCACTAACCACCGATTTCCAACCCGAAAAGGACCCATTTATCCCGACTCTCTGCTGTCTGTTAGCCAGCCAATTCTCGATCCATGCTAATACATTTCCTCTAACTCCGCGTACCTTTATCTTCTGCAGTAACCTTTTGTGTGGCACCTTATCGAATGCCTTTTGGAAATCTAAATACACCACATCCATCGGTACCCCTTTATCCACCATGCTCGTTATATCCTCAAAGAATTCCAGTAAATTAGTTAAACATGATTTCCACTTCATGAATCCATGTTGCGTCTGCTTGATTGCACTATTCCTATCTAGATGTCCCGCTATTTCTTCCTTAATGATAGCTTCAAGCATTTTCCCCACTACAGATGTTAAACTAACCGGCCTATAGTTACCTGCCTTTTGTCTGCCCCCTTTTTTAAACAGAGGCGTTACATTAGCTGCTTTCCAATCCGCTGGTACCTCCCCAGAGTCCAGAGAATTTTGGTAGATTATAACGAATGCATCTGCTATAACTTCCGCCATCTCTTTTAAAACCCTGGGATGCATTTCATCAGGACCAGGGAACTTGTCTACCTCGAGTCCCATTAGCCTGTCCAGCACTACCTCCCTAGTGATAGTGATTGTCTCAAGGTCCTCCCTTCCCACATTCCCGTGACCGGCAATTTTTGGCATGGTTTTTGTGTCTTCCACTGTGAAGACGGAAGCAAAATAATTGTTTAAGGTCTCAGCCATTTCCACATTTCCCATTATTAAATCCCCCTTCTCATCTTCTAAGGGACCAACATTTACTTTAGTCACTCTCTTCCGTTTTATATATCGGTAAAAGCTTTTACTATCTGTTTTTATGTTTTGCGCAAGTTTACTTTCGTAATCTATCTTTCCTTTCTTTATTGCTTTCTTAGTCATTCTTTGCTGTCATTTAACATTTTCCCAATCTGCTAGTTTCCCACTAACCTTGGCCACCTTATACGCATTGGTTTTTAATTTGATACTCTCCTTTATTTCCTTGGTTATCCACAGCTGGTTATCCCTTCTCTTACCGCCCTTCTTTTTCACTGGAATATATTTTTGTTGAGCACTATGAAAGAGCTCCTTAAAAGTCCTCCATTGTTCCTCAATTGTGCCACCGTTTATCGAATTCCCTTTTGAAAGTTAATATTGAATCTGCTATCACCCTTTCAGGCAGCGCATTCCCAGTCACAACAACTCACTGCGGCAAACAAAATGTTCTCTCGTGTCGCCTCTGGTTCTTTCACCATTCGCTTCAAATCTTTGCCCTCTGGTTACAGACCCTTCTGCCATTGGAAACAGTGTCTCCTTATTTACTCTATCAAAACCGTTCATGATTTTGAACACCGCTAACAAATCTTCTCGACCATCTCTGCTCCAAGGAGAACAGACCAGCCTCTCCACATAACAGAAGTCCCTCATCCCTGGTGCCTTTCCCAGTAAATCTCCTCTGCACCCTCTCCACGGCCTTGACACCCTCCCTAAATATGGAGGATACAATCCTTGTAAGGAATAGAGGAAGTTATGCCACGGGTGGGTGGGTGATGTAATTCACAGGCGGTCCCTCGAACGAGGATGACTTGCTTCCACGAGAGTTCACAGATGTTTCGATGAAGTGCACGATGTTCCAGTCCTGAACTCCAGTTGAGGGGGTGGAAGATGCCTGTACATGGATTTTGTTTTTTAACGTGGGGTGACCGTTGCACACCAGCCACCACACGGGCTCAACAGAGCTAGGCCTTTATCCAGTGGCAAGGGTTAACCAGGACGACTGGAGACCCGCCCTGCTGCACGGACCTAGTGCGCGCACATATCGCACAGTGTGGGCTGGGCCCGTGCTGCCCCTGGGCCCCCTCGCCTCTTCTGGGCCCAGTATCCTCGCTCGCCGCAACTCCGCCCGCGATGTTCCAGGGCCCGGCGCTCCAGCTCTATTTATAGCCCCGACCTGCGGTGGTGGTCTCACACAGGTCGGGGCGGACCACGGTGTAATTATACTGAGACTGACATCGTCCATCTCATGATTAACCCATTAAGGCGATTGGCAGAAGAACCAAAGGCTACGTGAGAGAAAAGCTTCTCGCGCAGCGAGTGGTTAGGATCTGGAATGCACGGTCTGAAAGGGTGGTGGAGGCAGACTCGATCGTGGCTTTGAAAAGGGAGTTGGATAAGTACCTGAAGGAAAAATATTTGTGGGGCTACGGGGAAAGGGTGGGGAGAGTGGGACTAGCTGAGGTGCTCTTGCAGAGAGCCGGCACGGGCTCGAATGGCCACCTGTGCTGTAACCACTCTATGGCTTATGGCCAAACGACAATGGGCAAGTCTGATCTTGGTAAGCAAAGCAGAGTCAGGCCTGGTTAGTGCTTGGATGGGAGACCACCTCGGAATGCCAGGTGCAGTCCGCTATTTATCTTTCCAACGGCAGTTGGACTTGCTGAGAGCTGGCATGGGCTCGATGGGCCGAATGGCCTCCTTCGGCGCTGTAACCATTCTATGAACCCTGTAAAATCTAAAATGGTGATTGGCCTATTGGGTCCCCAAGCAGGATGGTGGACCTTTGTGCCTGGCTATCCAGGGCGGGACGTTGTGCCAGAAGGGCTAGCTCATAAAATGTCACCTCCGTTCTCCTCTTCGGGCGGAATCATTTGCATGATGTCATCATCATAGGCAGTCCCTCGGAATCGACTCTTAAAATGAGTTCTTAGGTGACTGAACAGTCCAATACGAGAGCCGCAGTCCCTGTCACAGGTGGGACAGACAGTGGTTGAGGGAAAGGGAGGGTAGTAATGGTGGCAGCTCATCACACTGTGTGTATCCATGTCCACAGCTGGCGATATGGTGGAGGCTATCGGCCTCCACTGTTCCGTCGATCTCAGTATGGATTTTTGATGTCATCCCATTTGGAATCTTTTTATGATAATAAAGTGCTTTTTCTTTTAACACTATCTCTCAATATTAATGCCTTCGCCGTAACTTGCCTGGCCTTTACCATCAGCGTTCCCAGCACTGAAGAAACGAGATAGTGTGAAATACTCTGAGATCAATTTATCACATCAATTACGATGCATTAAAAATATCCAAAGCTGCGCAGTTAATATCAGCTGTGTTGAAAAGTGTCAGATGAGTGGACAAGTTACACTTGGCAATACAGAGTGAGTGACGTCATTTATGTTTGATTATATATCATTTTATCCCATGGTGGTGGGGGCACAGTTCACTGGAAGGGGAGCGAGTAACTGAGCGCAATGTTGATCATTCTGGATGGAACGTGAATTTTTTTTTAAAGTTCATTCACGGGATGTGGGCGTCGCTGGTGAGACCGGCATTTATTGCCCGTCCCTAATTGCCCCTGGAGAAGCTGGTGGTGAGCTGCCTTCTTGAACCGCTGCAGTCCGTGTGGTGAAGGTGCTCCCACAGTGCTGTTAGGGAGGGAGTTCCAGGATTGTGACCCAGCGACGATGAAGGAACGGCCGAGATATTTCCAAGTCAGGATGGTGTGCGACTTTGAGGGGAACGTGGAGGTGGTGGTGTTCCCGTGCGCCTGCTGCTCTGGTCCTTCTGGGTGGTAGAGGTCGTGGGTTTGGGAGGTGCTGCTGAAGAAGCCTTGGCGAGTTGCTGTAGTGCATCTTGTCGATGGATTATATAGTCTGATGTTAAAGTGTTTCGTTTTACTGTAAATTGAATTGGCACCGAGCACTCCTATTTTGCTTTAATGTTGCTATTCCTGAGGTAGGTATACGTGTAGATAGATTGACTTCAAGCAGTAAGTCATCTTCTAGTTTCATTTTCTACTATTTAGTCAAGGGAATGGAAGACAGAGGGGGGAAATTTGTTGGATTGAGTTTGTAGACAGCTGGGCAGGGTGTGACGAGGGGGGAGGTAGGACACACACAGTGCTGGTCCAGAGGGAGGAAGTGAGGAGAAGTCCAGATAGAGTGTAGAGAGCATTCCAAGGTGGAAAAGGACAAGACTGTTCATTGGTTTTGGGTGGGGGGGGTGACCATAAGTTAGGAGGGAGCTACTTAAAGGCTAGAGTGGGCTGAAGCAGTGCCTCTGTCAGCTGTGGCTCAGTGGGTAGCACCCTCGCCTCTGAGTCAGAAGGTTGTGGGTTCAAGTCCCGCTCCAGACTCTCGGGCACACAAATCTAGGCTGATGTTCCAGTGCAGTGCTGAGGGAGTGCTGCGCTGTCGGAGGTGCTGTCTTTTGCATGAGACGTTAAACCGAGGTCTCGTCTGCTCTCTTGGAGGAATGGAAAAGATCCTACGGCAGAAGAGCAGGGGAGTTATCCCCGGTATCCTGGAGCCAATATTTATCCCTCAATCAACATCACAAAAACAGATTATCTGGTCATTGTCACGTTTCTGCTTGTGGGAGCTTGCTGTGTGCAAATTGGCTGCCGCATTTCCTACATTACAACAGTGACAAACTTCAAAAAGTGCTTCATTGGCTGTAAAGTGCTTCAGGATGTCCGGTGGTCGTGAAAGGCGCTATATTTTGAAGCAAAGAAAATACGCTTGTCCTACAGAACTAGGAGATGTATGATGCCGGTGAAATTATTTTTGATGTATGAATATCCCACTGCCCATAAGAAATGGCTTGCCATGTTGCTACGTTAGCTGTGGAACACCTTGTGGGAGAGGCTTCACTTCCGTATTGAAGGCCCAGCGTGTGTTGTTGCCAGGGGAATGTTCTGAACACGGCAGCAATCGGCGAGGGAGCTGTAATGTGCAACTTCTCCACAGCCGGTTCTAACTTTTACGTCACACTGCAGTGTGATCACATCGCTGAGCAAGGTGATTCCCCCTCGCTGGTTTTCCTGTATCTGCTTTTAGTTTATCCCCTCAGTGGCTGACTTGTTCTTTTGTTAAACTTTGAAACCTCCGAACACAAGCCGAGATGTCGACACGGAATGGGAATTACGTGCAATGCCCCGTCTATTGGCAACACCGAGAGACTCTTGTGGCTTGAGTCTCATTTTTGACTTCCCGAATGGTTCTTGCCCGGAGATGAATAAATTCATTGATCGATTGACTTGAGCCTGCCCGGCTGACTGTGAGAACATCACTTTAGGCTGCGTGTCGAGATTGGAGATGGTTGAGTGCGTGGCGAATACACACTGACTGTTCACTCTCTACATCTGTGCCTCTGGTTTGCTACACATTTTGTGCCTTTAATCGTTGAGCCAGAAACTGCCACGATCAATCGGCCATTAATGAAATGCGGATCACGTTTGTTCCACTCCTGAAGGTGTTGATTGTATCACCAATTATCCCAATGAAAGGGCGAGGCAGGCTAGGTGGCTGTGAAGGAGATTAGAGCCAGCCTTTCTAATGGAGGGCAGCAGGAGTCCCGGCTGAGGGTTTGGCCCTCGCCAGTCTGGGGCATGATGGGCCATTGCAGCTCCATTCTGGGGCGGTTACCTCTCGGGGCCAGGGCATTTAGTGCCCGGCGTGGAAGTCCGCCCTCCCCCCCCCCCCCCCGATACAGAATTGCCTTCACTGCCCCTGGCAGGAAGCTTAAAGGGGAGGGCCGCTGTGCACTCTGCGGCCTCTGATGGCCCCCCGCTGGGCCACCAGGGCAGCATGGGATTGAGGCCAGCAGCCCCGGCACCCAAGACGCGAGGGCCGCCAAGAGTCGGCTGGCAAGCAAAGAATGGCGGCCCGGGGCGCCCTTTAATCAGCGCCCGCGAGCGGATGCCCGCCAGCTTCGCAACCCGCGGGTGAGGGGCGGCGTGCATGGCCATAACGGTATCGCCGGTCGCACGGTGGCCTGGGGTGCGGCGTTGCCGGGGCAATTTCCCGGGGTGGTAGCACTCTTCCCCCACTTCCCCAGGTGGCGCTAAGTGGGCTATAAAAGGGGCAATTTTGCCCCCAGTGACTTTACTTCTGAGACACAACTGTAAAAAGGTTTTCAACTCTATTATTGGAACAAATGGTAAAATTAATAGAATCAAGCAGCTTGATACCTCTATCTAGCTCTTGTTCCCTTCTTTCTTCCCTTCTCTCTCGCTCCAGCCCCACCTTGCTCTCCCTTGCGCTCTCCCTTGCGCTCTCTCTCGCGCTCTCTCTCGCTCTCTTTCTCTCTCTTTTTCTCTCTCTCTCTCTCTCGCGCTCGCTCTCTCTCTCTCTCTCTCTCTCTCTTTCTCCCCACCCCCCCCCCCCCCCCACCGCCGCTCTCTCTTCCATCGCCCCCCTCACCACCCCCGCCCAACGGCCTTGCTCTCTCTCCACCCCCCCCCCACACTCCTGCTGCCCTCCTGCCTTGCTCTCTCTCTCCACCCCCCGCGGGCCTTGCGCTACTCCACCCCGCGTCCCCACCCTTGGAGTTGCAGTAATTCCCAACGTCTGGTTGTGTGGCAGTGGGTCGCGGCCTGGCATTCGATGCCCCTCTCAGCTGCACCGTGAGCCCTGCTTGGGGGAGGATACCCTGCATCGGTTTCAGAACCCGTGTCGTCTCGCGGAGCGTTGCTCTGCAGTTGGCTGTTTTCAAACTCTGGCTCGAAGCTTGAAGAATGGGCCTTGGGTGCTGGGGCTTAAACCTCAGTCACTCTGGTGTAGAGCCACAAGAGGGCAGTGCCAGCTTTAGGGAATCCAGTCCTGACTTGCCGCTTGCATCCGTCCAGCGAGTTAAACTTTTAGCAACGTAATTAGCTGGTGCCAGGGCTGTCACGTTGAGGGACTGCGGGAAGTGAGATTTATGATCCAAAAAACCCGAGACAAACCCATTTCAACACGAGGAGCTGTGTTTCAAGACTGAAATACATCAAAATGGATTGCATTTTGAATCCAAAATTAATCTTGCCCAGATGAGTGAGGCCTGACAGGCCTAGCAAAACATTGATCATGGTCTCGGCCCTTGACACTCCCTGACCATTGTAAATCGCTGCTGCTTGGGGTTTGGGGATTACATAATTGCATTTTTATTGCTAACCTTCACGTAAAATTGCTTAGGTCTGTATTAAAATCCAAACATTAATTTCATCGCTGAGTGGCCACTGACGGTGTATTTGCAGAATGTGAGATTCTATCAGGCTATGGGCAGTAAATGTGACATAAAGCAGTGTTAGTGCAGCCTGCGGTCGAACGCAAGGCCAAGGAGGTATTGTACATCTACACTAATATTTCGGGGAGGATAATTATTCAGAATGCGCACACTACAGGTCCTCAGTCAAAGATCCTCGACCCAGCCATCTTCAGCTGCTTCATCAGTTACCTTCCCCCCCATCGTCGGCGGGGATGTTTGCTCACAGTTCCGCCGTGTTCAGCTCCATTCACAACTCCTCCGACAATGAACCAGCCCATGCCAGCTGTAATGCGTGCACTGGTGAGTACGCCTACAGGTTTGTGGAACTGTTACACCCGGTGCGGAGGGGAGCGGGTAGGTCGGAAGGCCTCCTTGTGGGCCTGCTCCTGGGCATGATCAAGGTGGCCATTAACCGGTCCAGGCAGCGGGCAGCCAAGGGGGGGGGGGGGTCGTTCAGCCCGACTGCCTGCCTCTCTCCCGCGCTTACATCCGGGCCAGGGTGTCCCTGGAGATGGGGCACGCGGTGTCCACCGGTACGCTCGCGGCCTTCCGCGAGAGGTGGGCGCCGGAGGGACTGGAGTGCATCATCACCCCCGGCAACCAAATTTTAATTTGACCCACTAATGTTAAAAGTTTATTTGTTTATTTGTCGGTTTTAGTGCCCCCTGTTAATAAAGGGGCACTTGTTTTATGGTTTGCACTAAAAATAGTTGTAGAACTGTTGCATTGTGAGTGGCTTAGCCCGTCATGTGATGTTCACAAGACTCAATAAAACTCCAGCCAGTTGGGTCTAGGTTATCCACGATGAGGTATGCAGTTGTGAGCCTGATGGATGACCTGGTAATGTGTAGTGTGATGGTTAAACCTTTGTTAATAAACCAGCTAGTTCTTAATAGCAAATGTGTTGCTATGAATTCTTAAGCAAAGAACCCGTGAAGCAAATAGACTATACTAGCCTGCAGTGGGACCTGGATAACTCCCAGGCTTGGGCTGGCAAACCATGTCAGGCAACCTCCGTGACAAACAGGAGAGAGCCCAGGCCGTCTCCTCGTGACCTTCAATGGCACTGCCATCGCTGAATTTCACACCATCGGCATCTCACCATTGACCAGAATCTCAACTGGACCAGCTGCACGAGCAGGGCAGAGATTGGGTATTTTGTGACCAGTATCTCGCCTCCTGGCCGCTCCACCATCTCCAAGGCTCAAGTTAGGAGTGGGAATGAATGCACACCACTCGCCTGGATGGGGACAGCAACAGCCAGGCCCAAGAAACTCAACACTGTCCAGGATCAGAGTAGCTCACTTGACTGGTACCCCTGCCACTGGGGTTCATTCTCCACCCGCTTCATCACCGCACACACTGGCGTCATTTGCACGATATAAAAAACATAAGAAATGGGAACAGGAGTCAGCCATACGGCCCCTCGAGCCTGCTCCGCCATTCAATAAGATCATGGCTGATCTGATCATGGACTCGGCTCCACTTCGCTGCCCGCTCCCCATAATCCCTTATCGTTTACGAAACTGTCTGTCTCTATCTTAAATTTATGTAATGCCCCAGCTTCCACAGCTCTCTGAGGCAGCGAATTCCGCAACTCTCCGAGAGAAGAAATTTCTCCTCATCTCAGTTCTAAATATACAAGAAGTGTTGCAGAAACTTGCCACGGTTATTTCCCTGCCAAAACCTCTCCGCCTCTCTTTCCTCCTTCAAGCCTCTCCTTAAAACCTACCTCTTTGACCAAGCTTGCCCTAATAGCTCCTTATGTGGCCCGGTTTCAAATTTTGACTGATTTCGCTGCTGTGAAGCGCCTTGGGACGTTTTATTACGGGGAAAGCGCTGTATGAACCCGAGTTATTGTGCTAAGTATGTGGCATAAGGACCCGGCCCACCCCGGCCATCTTGTGTCACGATGCACAGGGAAAACTGACGTACAATGCTTCTGAAATGAATGTGTTTATTATAGTGTCGGAAGAAAGAACTGTGTTCGGTAGCTGTGTGTTGGGTAGCTGTGTGCAAGGTATGTCTAAACAGAATACAGATTGGGCCAGCGATAATGGCAGCAAATAAACTCGTAACGTGGCCAATGTAAATGGTAACGGGTTCTTCCCAGTTCTGCCAACTGTGGCCATTTACTGATTTGTTGTGTCACTCACCACTTCCCCGTCTGTGTGTGTGTGTGTGTGTGTGTGTGCGCGCGTGTGTATTACCGGGTGATAAGAGGCTGGGGTGAACCAGGTCACAATGGTATTGTAGGTCTGCTGGCGATGACCCAGTAAATCGGTCTAAGCCGCAGACGATGCACATAGATTAATCAGTTTGCCTCGTGCGCACCAGCTCCTTGAACTCTGAGTCAAAGGAATTCTAAAGGAAAGAAGCAAGAATTTGCATTTGTGTGTGCCAGCCGTGGCTCAGTGGGTAGCTCACTCGCCTCTGAGTCACAAGGTCGTGGGTTCAAGTCCCACTCCAGGGAACTGAGCACATAAATCCAGGCTGACACTCCCAGTGCAGTGCTGAGGGAGTGCTGCACTGTCGGAGGTGCTGTCTTTCGGATGAGACGCTAAACCGAGGCCCCATCTGCCCTCTCGGGTGGATGTAAAAGATCCCACGGCCACTATTTCAAAGAAGAGCGGGGGAGTTATCCCCGGTGTCCTGGCCAATATTTATCCCTCAATCAACGTAACAAAAAAACATTAAATTGTCATAATATAATATGTGGGAGCTTGCTGTGCGCAAATTGGCTGCCGCGTTTCCCACATTACAACAGTGCCTACACTCCAAAAGTACTGTAAAGCGCTTTGAGACTCCCAGTGGCCGTGAAAGGCGCTATATAAATGCAAGTCTTTCTGTGGCGCCTTCATGGCCACCAGACGTCCCAAAGCGCTTTACAGCCAATGAAGTACTTTTTGAAGTGTCGTCACTGTTGTAATTTAGGTTCTGAAGCCCTTCCATGTGTGTAGGATAAAGTGCGACTGCACTGTGTTCTGTCTGCAGCAGTCCGTGCGACTGACTCGGAGGAGGTGTCCCGTCAGGCAAGGTGTGTAGCAGAGCAATATCTTCAACATCGATAAAGTGGCAAACGCAAACCGTGGGCCGCCTGGCAGCTTTCCCACTCTCTCCGTTACTTACTTTTATATTACACCTAGTCGCATCAAAATGTCAGAAAATCATTCTCAAAATCGACGGCTTTTTCAGCAACGGATATGAACTTGCATTTTTATACAGCGCCTTTCATGGCCTCAAGACGGCCCAAAGCACTTTACAGCCAAGCAAGTCCTTTGGAACTGTCGTCACTGCTGCAATGTAGGAAAATCATTGCAGACATGGAGAACATTTTGATACTGTCTCCATTTTATTATAATCTGCTCGTCTGACCACTCACCATTTAATCAACTATCCCGTGACATGAAATCACCAAGTGCACAGGCATGATAACCTCCATGTACAATCATTCTCATGACCGAGTCATGAGCTAGTTTAATAAGAACATAAGAAATAGGAGCAGGAGTAGGCCATAAGGCCCCGCTCCGCCATTTAATACGATCGTGGCTGATCCGATCATGGACTCGGGTCCACTTCCCCGCCCGCTCCCCATAACCCCTTAATCCCTTGTCGGTTAAGAAACTGTCCATCTCTGTCTTAAATTTATTCAATGTCCAAGCCTCCACAGCTCTCTGAGGCAGCGAATTCCACAGATTTACAACCCTCAGAGAAGAAATTTCTCCTCATCTCGGTTTTAAATGGGCGGCCCCTTATTCTAAGATCATGCCCCCCCTAGTTCTAGTCTCCCCTATGAGTGGAAACATCCTCTCTGCATGTTTGTCATGTTTGGTTCCATGATCCTGTACATTGCCACAAATCGTGCACCGGTTTGTACATAGCTACTCTGTCGGAACAAAGGGCTACATGTGTGATACATAAAATGATATCGAATGTACAGCACAGCAACAGGCCATTCGGCCCAACTGCTCCGTGCTCCACACGAGCCGCCTCCAACCCCTCTTCATCTGACCCCATCAATGTATCCTTCTAATCCCTTCTCCCTCATATATTTATCTTGCATCCCCTTAAATACATCTCTGCTATTCGCCTAAACCAGTCCCTGTGTTAGCAAGTTCCACATTCTCAGCACTCTCTGGGTAAAGAACTCACTCTTGAATTCTCTGTTGAATTTATTCGTGATCATCTTACATTTATGCCCCTTAGTTTTGGACCCGCCCTCCCCCACAAGTGAAAACATCTCTATGTCTACCCCTCTAACACCCTGTCCTGATTTTAAAGACTTCTATTAGGTCACCCCTCAGCCTCCTCATTTCTAGAGAAAAAGAGACCCAGTCTGTTCACCCTCTCCTGATAACCTCTCAGTTCTGGTATCCCTCTCAGCATCAATGGCACCATCATAAAGTACCAGAAATGTACAGCACCAATTCCGGGCACCGCATTTTAGGAAGGACGTGAAGGTATTGGAGAGAGAGTACAGAAGAGATTTACGAGAACGGTTCCAGGGATGAGGGACTTCAGTTACGTGGATAGACTGGAGAAGCCGGGGCTGTTCTCCTTGGAGTGGAGAAGGTTGCGAGGAGATGTGATCGGGGTGTTTAAAATCATGAGGGGTCTGGACAGAGTAAATGAAGATAAATTGTTTCCAATGCCTGAAGGGCACAGATTTTAAGGTGATTGGCAAAAGAACCAGAGGTGACACGAGGAAAAACCTTTTTACGGAGCGAGTGGTTAGGATCTGGAATGCTTGGCCTAGTAGGGTGGTGGAGGCAGACTCAATCGTAGCCTTCAAAAGGGAGTTGGATAAATACTTGAAGGAGAAAAAATTGCTGAGGGTGGGGGGAGTGGGACTAACTGGGTTGCTCTTCGAAAGAACCGGTGCAGATTCAATGGGCCGAAAGGCGGTCTCCTGTGCTGTACTATTCTGTGCTGTATGGCTGCAGTGTTAGTTTCACCGCTATCCTGTGTGTTAAACTCATATCGCACTGGAAGGCAATAACATTAGTTCATCTCGCCTTGGGCCAAGACCAGAGTTCCTTCCCAACTCAACAGTTCTATCATCTGATCATCACATGTACTGCCTTGCAGCTTACTGCGTCAGGGTACTCTGGATTCAGCAGTAAACATCACCGTTTTGATACACATTTTCATTTTCTTTCGCGATTTATGAAATGTAATCCCTTGGTAAGCACTGAACTGGTGATGGGTTTCCTGTCACTAACAAACATGGAGGGTCAGTGCGTCGAAAACTACTCGAGATATCTGTGGGCCAGAGCGGACATGAATGTCCGAATAATGAGTTGTCATATATATGTGTATGCACGGAAGGTAAGCTAGTGTTATTATCTGACTTATGATCAGACAAGGCTGCTGTAATGTATGCCCCTGCGAGTATGCTCACAGGTTTGGAGAGCTATTGAGTTGGGCGTGGCTTAGCCAGTCACATGATGTTCACAAGACTCAATAAAACCCCAGCCAGTTGGGTTCGGGGATCCATGATGGGGCAGGTGGTTCTGAGCCTGGTGGATGAACTGGTAATGTGCAGTGTGATTGTTAACCCTTTTGCTAATAAACCAACTAGTTCTTAATAGCAATGTGTTGCTATGAATTCTTAAGCAAAGAACCCATGGAGCAAATACAGTACAATTGCCCTATCTTGGGTATGATGTGGGGTAGAGCACATTTTCCAATTGGATTCACCCTTTTTTGTGGTTAACCGTTCGAAATGGGTTCCAAAGGTGAGCAAGTTGACAAGAGAATGGTGAATCATACTCAAGAAAGAGTAGAGAGATAATGGAGATAGAGAGAGAGAAAGTGGAGAGAGAGAAACAAAGAGAGTGGAGACCCAGTCAGGTGAGAGCAAGAGATGGAGGAGAGTGAAGAGGCACACACAGTCTCTGACTCCCCTTCCTCACTCCGTCTTGCTCTCTCCCTTCACACACACTCTCCATACATTCTCTCCCCATACCCTTGACCCTTTCTCCTGTGTTGGTGGCAAGTCTGGGTGTTGGTAACAACAAGATCTAACAAAACACTTTGCACTGCCCTTTGATACAAGATCGAGAGCAGGGAATTTAATTCAATGTGCTGTTTTCAATCCTGACCTATAGTGGCTTTGGTAGAAGTCACTCTGGATAGTGTCGCGGTATAATCCTCCGATCAAAATTTTAAGTTCCAGAGGAACTGATTGGTGCAGTGGTTTGCAGTCAGTGTTCCCGCTGAGCTGTGTGGCCGGGTGGCCATCTGGAGGTCCCGTGCAGGACCAACTTCTACGTGTGAGAAACACACATGCGCAAACATCTGAATGGGTGTGCAGCCAGCTAAAGGGACCGTGCACAAAATTATTTTTTTAGCAGGAACATTGTTTACAACCCTGTCCTTTCAACTCTGGGGGAATACTCCACTCCTGCCCAGAGAGGGTATTCATATCCCCTCTTTTTTCCCCCTCTTTGTCTCTTCCTGTGTGTGTGTGTCTCTCTCCCCCAGCTCTCCTCTCCACTCTCTCCATCTCGTTCTCTCACCAGACTGGGTCTTCACCCTCTAACTCTGTTTCTCCTTCTCCACTTTCTCTCTACTCTTTCGTTCTCTCTCTTTTTTTCGCTCTGTCTCTTCCACCCCGCCCCTCCACCCCCCAGTCTTGATCTCTCTCTTCACAAACTTTCCTCTCCCTTTCTTTCTCTTCTCCCTCACTACTTTCCCTTCCTTCACCCCCCCCCGCCCCCCAGTATTTGTGTAGAAACAGCCTGTTTAACCCCACCACCACCCCACCTCTCTCAAATTGCTCCGGCTGCCCTTTACAGTCGCCAGTACAAACACACACACACACACACACACACACACACACACACCGTGTGTCAGCCAGCCAGACTCTGTGAATTAATGGTAAATAAATTGAAGGAGAACGGGAGCAGTGAGGCAGTGTTCTGCAGAGTCACACACAACCTCCACAGTTGCTCTGAAACCGCTGTTTGGAATTTAACCCACAAGTTGTGATGCTGAGAATCTACAGAACATGTTTAAACGAAGCACATGTAACCCATCTCGGCACTGTCACTCCGCATGTCAATGAATACAGAAATTGGGCAGCAGAGACCTCCTGATGAGGATCGAGCTACATGGGCATCCACGACCGACCACACTGCAACACCATCACATTCTCCCACCAAGCGTGTCCTTGGCTGGTTTTGGAAGCTGCCCACCAGCTCTCTGATGCTCAACATACTTGCAATAGTGACAGTCTTGTGAGAGTTGAGCCCGCCGACAACATTTGAGCAATTGTTCGGAAAAGGCCCCGTGGTGATTTGAAAGCGTGGGTAGTGTTTTGATTTGAAACAGGATGTTTCACCCGCTTGCCTCATTTGCTTAGGGAGGACCCTGGTAACTTCCCCTTGGTGGAAAATCACCTACCCTTTTTTTTTTTTACAAATGATCTGTTTGCTTTGACTTGTGGGGAACTCCCCCTGGTAAATGTTAGGTTAATGGTTGCAAGGGTTTAGACTTGTGGGGTGAAGTTTCACAAACCGACTGAAATTTTGTTTTTGCTCGGGTTCGCAAGACTTTCAGAGCCGCTTCAGTTAGGCCAGCAGGGATTCCCTGGATTATACACTGCACCGTTGGTGTCGGCCGTGTCTCAGTGGGTAGCACACACTCGCCCCCGAGTCAGAAGGTTGTGGGTTCAAGTCCCACTCCAGGGACTTGAGCATAAAAATCTCGGCTGATGCTCCCAGTGCAGTGCTGAGGGAGCGCCGCATTGCCGGAGGTGCCGTCTTTCGGATGAGGCGTTAAAACCGAGGCCCTGTCTGCCCCCTCAGGCGGATGTAAAAGATCCCATGGCACTACTTCGAAGAAGAACAGAGGGAGTCCTCCCCAGTGTCCTGGGCCAATATTTATCCCTCAAACAAAATAACAAAAACAGATGATCTGGTCATTATCACATTGCTGTGTGTGGGAGCTTGCTGTGCGCAAATTGGCTGCCGCATTTCCCACATTACAACAGTGACTACATTCCAGAAGTACCTTCATTGGCTGTAAAGCGCTTTGGGACATCAGGTGGTCGTGAAAGGCGCTACATAAATGCAAGTCTTTTCTAATGTGTAACGGATTACGATTCGGGTACGCCATCGAGGCTATCCTTCAGAAGTGGGTAAACTGCAGCTAATCAAGGACATTTGTATTGAAATTCAAAGTTCACAAATATTGGTGGGCTAGCATGGAAGGAGTCGATTGACTTGATGTTGAACAAGCAACTTTGGAACAGTAGAAGGCAAGCTTGCTTGCTCAGAGTGGACATGTTGCCTGCCCATGGATTTTCAGCAATTGAGTTGTGCTGCGATGCAGTATTCAAACTCTCATTGCAACCTGATATCCTATTGAGCTTTAATATAGCACACGTCCCTTTTTGACGTAGAAAGAATTAAAAAAGTGCCTGGGTGTAAGACACTTTCTGTGTGGCTTGTTAAGGCAGTATTCAAGCTACTGTATTGAAAGGATAATGATGTATGTGAGAAAATATTGAACCATCATTGTCTTCCAATACATGTCCAAGCTGGGAAGGAAGGAGAGATTGATAGATTTTTGTTCGCAAGGGGATATTTTTTTGTATTATGGGATGTGTGTGTCGCTGGCAAGACCAGCATTTATTGCCCATCCCTAATTGCCCCTTGAGAAGGTGGTGGTGAGTCACCTTCTTGACAACTGAGTGGCTCGCTAGGTCATTTCAGAGGGGCAGTTAAGAATCAACCACATTGCTGTGGGTCTGGAGTCACATATAGGCCAGACTGGGTAAGGGCGGCAGATTTCCTTCCCTAAAGGACATCAGTGAACCAGTTGGGTTTTTACGGCAATCCGATAGTTACCTGGTCACCATTGCTGATGCCAGCTTTTTATTCCAGATTTATTTAATTGAATTTCAATTCCCCAGCTGCCGTGGTGGGATTTGAACTCCTGTCCCTGGATCAGTAGTCCAGGCCTCTGAGCCGCCGCCTTCAAACGCTGCGGTCCCGTGAGGTGAAGGTGCTCCCACAGCGCTGTTAGGGAGGGAGTTCCCGGATTTTGACCCGACGATGATGGTAGGAACGGCCGATATATTTCCAAGTCAAGATGGTGTGTGTGTGTCTTGCAAGAGGCTATGGAAGCAAGGCGGGCCGATGCAGTTCAGATACAGATCAGCCATGAATCAGCTAATTGAATGGCAGAACGGGCTCGAGGGGCTGAAAGGCCGCCTCCTGTTGCTATGCTGCCGGATGTGGGTGGAACTGTCCATGCGATGGTAATGCTCCCCGCCGGCCTGTTCCTTGTAGTGAGCGGTATTTACAATTTCAAAGCTGATGAGTGACCTGCGCGTGACCTTTCAGCAACAACAACAGCAACAAATGCCCCACGGTGCTTCACAGGAGTATTCTGCGATTTAAAACATTTTGACACCGAGCCGCATAAGGAGAAATTAGTGCAGGTAAAGAGGTAGGTTTCAAGGAGCGTCTCGAAGGAGGAAAGAGAGGTCGAGAGGCGGAGAGGTTTAGGCAGGGAGTTTCAGAGCTTGGGGACCAGGCAACTGAAGGCACGGCCACCAATGGTGAGCGATTATAATCAGGGATTCTCAAGAAGGCAGAATTAGAGGAGCGCAGACATCTCGGGGTTGTGGGGCTGGAGAAGATTACGAATGTTCGATGTAGATTCTGAACCCTGAAATGCTGAAGTTGTGAATCATGTATTCTTTAAAGGACACTGTTCCGCATTCTGTAGGCAAGGTCCTGCAAACAATTTGTTTTTCTTGCCCAACTAGAAATAATCTCACTCAGTTCAGTAAAGATTTTGAACGGCCGATGGTTTGCACAATCAACTGTTTTAACAAAATGGTATTTTTCCAACAGCTGTTTCAGTTTTATTTTAAACCCTCTTCACTTGACCACTTGATCTGCCGTATAATTTCGCTGAGCCTCGGCATCAGTGTTGGGCAATGATTGTAGCACGTTGCCTACCTCCCTGAACGTCGCAAGCTTGCAGTCAGTGTGTGTTTGCCACCTGCCGACGGGAATTTTCCACATGACCATTCCACGGCGCTACCTCTAATTTCAAGAACGAGGAAGTTCTGCTGGAACTGTATCCAACATCAGTTAGGCCACAGCTTGAATACTGCGTGCAGTTCTGGTCACCACATTACAGGAAAGGATGTGATTGCATTGGAAACGGCTGCAGAAAAGATTTACGAGGATGTTGCCAAGATTGGATAGGCTGGGGTTGTTTTCCTTGGAACAGAGGAGGTTGAGGGGGGGCGGAATTTAATTGAGGTGTTTAAAATTGTGAGGGGCCTACATAGAGTGGATAGGAAGGATCTATTAGCAGAGGGGTCAACAACCAAGGGGAATAGATTTAAAGTAAGTGGTAGAAGGATTAGAGGGATTTGAGGTAAAATGTCTTCACCCAGAGGGTGGTGGGGGTCTGGAACTCACTGCCTGAAAGGGTGGTAGAGGCAGAAACCCTCATCACATTTTAAAAAGTACTTGGATGTGTACTTGAAGCGCTGTAACCTACAGGGCTACGGACCAAGAGCTGGAAAGTGGGATTAGGCTGGGTGGCTCTTTGTCGACCGGCGTGGCCTCCTTCCGTGCCGTTAATTTTCTATGATTTCTATTTTAGGGGCGCGCGCCTCCTTTCGATTTGCCGCGTGGCCGTGTGCGCCCGCTATTATTTCCAGCGATGCAGCTGGTGAGCGCCCAGCGCAGCACCTCCCAATCGTTGTGCGGGTTAGGGGGAATGCTGGTGTTCAGCTTTGTCATCGTGCAAGGAAGAGGTTTGTGTCTTTTTAAAGAAGAAAAAAAAGAAAAATAATTCCATTAAAAGTCTTGGCCCCGATATTTGCGGGGAGGGAGGTTTGGGGAAACCCTGCAAGGCCAGAGACAAGGTGTTAATTGTGGTTCAGTCATGTGTAGCAATTGAGTGTTAATTATATGCAGGGAGTGAGAATTAATTGGGGACTCTCTTGTTCTTGTGTATATATGGGACTACGCTGGGGAAGGGCTGTAAGCTTATCTTGGGGGTGCACAGCATGTAATGTGTATCTCTCTGAATAACGGTGTCCTGGCCAATATTTATCCCTCCATCAACATAAAAACAGATTATCGGGTCATTATCACATTGCTGTTTGTGGGAGCTTGCTGTGCGCAAATGGGCCGCTGCGTTTCCTACATTGATGAGATGAGGAAAATTTCTTCTCTAAGGGTTGTAAATCTGGGTAATTCTCTGCCCCAGAAAGCTGTGGAGGCTGGGTCATTGAATATATTTAAGGTGGAGATAGACAAATTTTTGAGCGATAAGGGAGTCGTGGGTTATGGAGAGCGGGCAGGGAAGTAGAGCTGAGGCCAAGATCAGATCAGCCATGATCTTATTAAATGGTGGAGCAGGCTCGAGTGGCCAAATGGCCTACTCCTGCTCCTATTTCTTATGTTCTTATTACAACAGTGACTACACTCCAAAAGTACAACATTGGCT
Organism: Pristiophorus japonicus; assembly: GCF_044704955.1. Taxonomy (NCBI): domain Eukaryota; kingdom Metazoa; phylum Chordata; class Chondrichthyes; family Pristiophoridae; genus Pristiophorus; species Pristiophorus japonicus. The sequence continues at coordinate 106,101,261 of NC_091994.1, forward strand.
GTAAAGCGCTTTGAGTCGTCCAATGATTGTGAAAGGCGCTATATAAATGCAAGTCTTTCTTCTTTTGTGGTGGTCACCATCCTTTCATCAGAAGAGCAGGACAAAGGAAAGTTTTAAAGGTGCAGACATCTCGGGTGGGGGAGCTGCTGGAGGAGATTACAGAGATAGGGAGGGGCGAGGCCATGGAGGGATTTGAAAACAAGGATGAGAATTTTGAAATCGAGGCGTTTAACCGGGAGCCAATGTAAGTCAGTGAGCACAGGGGGTGATGGGTGAGCAGGACTTAATGCGAGTTAGGACACGGTCAGAGAGCACAGGGGGTGATGGGTGAGCAGGACTCAGTGCGAGTTAGGACACGGGCACCGAGCACAGGGGGTGATGGGTTAGCGGGACTCAGTGCGAGTTAGGACATGGGGCAGTGAGCACGGGGGGTGATGGGTGAGCGGGACTCAGTTAGGACACGGACCGCCTAGTTTTGGCTGACAACAAAAGCAAAATACTGCGGATGCTGGAAGATTGTAATGAAACCAGAAAATGCTGGAAATACTCAGCGGGTCAGACAGCGTCTGTGGAGAGAGAGACCGAGTTAACGTTTCAGCTCGATGACCTTGCACCAGAACAACACGCGACTCTTGTCCTCGGCTTGTTGCATTCGATTGCATTATCTGACCGCAGAGCTGGTTTTGGGAAATTTAGGGCTATGGGTTAAACCCGTGGCCCCTGCTGCACTACACATGGGAGGTGGCAGACTGCGGCTATTGCAGCCCGACCTGGAGCAAATGTTTCGATCCTCGAGCAATGATTTTTGTGTCTTGACCCGTCGGGAGTGGTTTTGCAATTCGGGCTAGCCATCGAGTGCAGTGTTTGGTGGTGTGCTGCGAAACCGTGCGTTGCAGAGCTCCCCCAACCATTCCACAGCTTGTCCTTGTAGCGTATGAGGCAGGATTGGCTTATCGGGTTAGAAACCATCACATTAGTAGCTGTTTCCAGTTGCGGTAATCTCCTGTGCGAAGATGCAAAACTTCATGTAGCAGATTAACACTCTCAGGTCGCTTTCATACCAACCTGACACCTACATGTAAAATGACACACAAATAGATGTATACTAATGATTGCCAAGTGATATAAATTACTTGCAATGGGAGAAATTGACTTTCTTCGATTGTCACATCGCTGTCCATTTGCTTTACCTGAACCGACTATATTACCTGTACGTGGGTCGGAAATGTAAAAACCAAGTTGTGATTTAATTGCCTTTAGACTTTGAGTGCGGAAAGTGCCTACTGCACGTATTTTGCAGTCTGTGTCGAACTTGTTGCCCTGTCGAAGTGACCTCTACGCTCCCTGAATGCTGATTGTTCCGAGGGATAGTGGAGCAATCAATGGCTCTCCCTGATGGAATATCGCAGCACAGAATTCATTGAACTGTCACCATTTGGAGGACTCGCTGTCTTGGACTGGGTAATCTGAAGACGTGGCCTGGACTATTGGAACTCAGCCCAGAAGCTTCTGAAATCCTTTGCTAAGGACGTTGGTGGTCAGCTCCTGCCCACGGTCGCCTGTCGTCTGTCTCGGGGCAGACCACTCTCCACGTCCATAAGGTTATCAAAGACTATTCAGCCCTGAATAAAGGTCTCTTTGGATAGTAGACCCATTGCTGCTCGGACCCTACGTGACAGAGAACAGGTAACATTGTAAATGTCTGCAAGATGCACTGCAGCAACTCGCCAAGGCTTCTTCGGCAGCACCTCCCAAACCCGCGACCTCTACCACCTAGAAGGACAAGGGCAGCAGGTGCATGGGAACACCACCACCTCCACGTTCCCCTCCAAGTCACACACACCATCCTGACTTGGAGATAGATCAGCCGTTCCTTCATGGTCACTGGGTCAAAATCCTGGAACGCCCTCCTTAACAGCACTGGGAGCACCTTCACCACATGGGACTGCAGCGGTTCAAGAAGGCGGCTCACCACCACCTTCTCAAGGGCAGTTAGGAATGGGCAATAAATGCCGGCCTTGCCAGCGAAGCCCACATCCCAGGAACAAATTTTTTAAAATGTTTGGCTTGTGTCCAACCCTCATGGTGTGAGGTCATGCTCATTGACTTCTGTACCATAGACATTCATAGCATAGAAAGGAGCAAGCCAGAATTAATGCCATAGCCATTCTATCTCCCCATAGTTTCGAGTCTTCCTCTGCTTTTAGCTATTCTTCCACTTAAGAGCTGCAATTGTTCCTGCCTCAATTTATTGAAACCTATAAGATACTGAGGGGACTCGACAAGGTAGATGCAGAGAGGATGTTTCCCCTCGTGGGAGAATCGAGAACTAGGGGGCATAGTTTCAGAATAAGGGGTCGCCCATTTAGAATTGAGATGAGGAGGAATTTGTTCTCTGAGGGTTGTAAATCTGTGAATTCTCATTCCAAGAGCTGTGGAGGCTGGGTCATTGAATATATTTAAGATGGAGATAGACAGATTTTTGAGCGATAAGGGAGTCGAGGGTTATGGAGAGCAGGCAGGGAAGTGGAGCTGTGTCCATGATCAGATCAGCCATGATCTTATTAAATGGCGGAGCAGGCTCGAGGGACCTAATGGCCGACTCCTGCTCCTATTTCCTATGTTCCTAACTACTCCCCGTGGAAAAGCATTTCATGTTCCTAAACTGTTTGTGTGACTATTTTAAGTTGACCCCTCACCACTGCCGCCTTCACCCTGAGTCTTTCACTGCTCACCCTAACAAAATCTTTCTTCATTTAAAAAAAAATCTCAATTAAATCTCCTGTGCTCCAGTGGAATTAGTCCCATTATCTCAAGTTTCCCATCGCCGGCATCATAAGAACACAAGAAATAGGAGCAGGAGTAGGCCACACGGCCCCCCGAGCCTGCTCCGCCATTCAATAAGATACTGGCTGATCATCGACCCCCGCTCCACCTTCTCGCCCGATCCCCATATCCCTTGATTCCCCTAGACTCCAAAAATCAATCGATCTCAGCCTTAAATATATTCAGACACTCAGCATCCACAGCCCTCTGGGGCAGAGAATTCCAAAGATTACACAACCCTCTGAGTGAAGAGATTCCTCCTCATCTCAGTCTTTCATGGTCGATCCCTTATCCTGAGACTGTGACCCCTGGTTCTAGACACTCCAGCCCGGGGGAAACAACCTCTCAGCATCTACCCTGTCAATCCCCCTCAGATTCATCCAGGAGAATCTACGCTGTACGCCTTGCCCTCGATGGATATACTTGCTTTGGAGGCAGTTCACAGAAGGTTCACTCGGTTGATTCCGGAGATGAGGGGGTTGACTTATGAGTAGGTTAGGCCTCTACTCATTGGAATTCAGAAGAATGAGGGGTAATCTTATCGAAACGTGTAAGATTTATGAGGGGTTTGAAAAGGTGGATGCAGAGAGGATGTTTCCACTGATGGGGGAGACTAGAACTAGGGGGCATAATCTTAGAATAAGTGGCCGCCCATTTAAAACTGAGATGAAGAGGAATTTCTTCTCTCGGAGGGTTGTAAATCTGTGGAATTCGCTGCCTCAGAGAGCTGTGGAAGCTGGGTCACTGAATAAATTTAAGACAGAGATAGACAGCTTCTTAAGAGGTTATGGGGAGCGGGCAGGGAAGTGGACCTGAGTCCATGATCGGATCAGACATGATCGTATTAAATGGCAGAGCAGGCTTGAGGAGCTGTATGGCCTACTCCTGCTCCGATTTCTTATGTTCTTATGTTCTATGGCTTTAATACCCTTTCGGTAATGGGGTGTGTGCACAATACTCTAACTGTGCCCTAACCACTATCTTGTGATTACTTGTTGGCTTTTGTGCTCTTTGCACATTTTTCTAAAAGCCAAAAGTGCTAATAGCCAATGTTTCCTCTATGTTATTCATGCAATGTCCCTTTAAATGTGCTCCACGGCCAGGCGGGATTGGGAACCCCCAACAGGAACAGCCTGTGAGCGGCCTGCGCGGAACTTCCCAATTGATGCGTGCCTTTGGGGGAACATGGCTGTTCGCCCTTTTTTAAGGTTTAATTCACCTGAACTCGCACTTTCAAGGAATTATGGATTTGAACCCCTGGACCTCTTGTTCATCCACACCCTTCAGCATCTTTCCATTGAGTTTATGCTCCCACTCCTTGCTTTTTGCCCTCAAAATGCATTACTGCACGCTTCTCCACATTAAATCGCATCAGCTGCCGTCTTGCCCATTCCGCTAAGCTGTTTGCCTTCCTGAAGTCTTTTTCAGTCTTCCTCCTGGATTTACAAATCCTTGCTTTTTGTGTCGCAAGCAAATTTCAGTCTCATGCTCGCTGTGCCCAAGTCGAAATCGCTTCTCTATCGAGAATAAAAGTGCGCCCATCACTTATCCTTGGGATGCGCAATGTCCAACTGTTCCCCAGTCCGAGCATTAACCCGAGCCCTTTGCTTCCCGTCAGACGGCCAGCATTGTCTCCAAGCTGCGACATTTCGCCTTATACCATATGCTGATATTTTTTTATATCGGGCCTTCTGTCAGGCAGCTTGTCGAAGACATTATGAAAATCCACAGGCCTTATATCTACAGTATTCAACAGGAACAATAATCTCGGACAAAATTAGCAGTCACTTGGACAAGTGTGGATTAATTGAGGAAAGCCAGCACGGATTTGTTAAAGGCCAATCGTGTCTAACCAACTTGATCGAGGTTTTTGATGAGGTAACAGAGAGTGTTGATGCGGGTAATGCGGTTAACGTGTGGTGTACATGGATTTCCAAAAGGTGCTCGACAAAGTGCCACATAATAGGCTTACCAGCAAAGTTGAAGCCCATGGAGAATTAAAGGGACAGTGGCAGCATGGATACGGAATTGGTTCAGCGACAGGAAACAGAGAGTAGTGGTGAACGGTTGTTTTTCGGACTGGAGGAAGGTATACAGTGGTGTTCCCCAGGGGTTGATACTGGGACCACTGCTTTTCGCGATATATATTAATGACTTGGATGTGGGTGTACAGGGCATCATTTCTAAATTTGCAGATGACACAAAACTTAGTAATGGAACAAGTAATGAAACAAATGATAAGACGAGAAGAGGTGTAAATGGGAATGGCAGAATTATCAACATTTTGATTTTGTTCTTTTGTCATTCCCATTTACACCTCTTCTAGTCTTATCATTTGTTTCATTACTTGTCCCATTACCATCTCCTTTTGCTTTGTACACTCATCCCTTTTGTCTCTCTAATCTCTCCTACCTTCCACTCTATCACAGACCTTCCCTTTTATTCTTTCCTCCCCTCCCCCCACCTCTTTCCCTGCCTCCACACTTGCTTAAAAACCTGTTACAGCTCTAACTTTTTCCATTTCTGACGAAGGGTCATCGACCTGAAACGTGAACTCTGTTTCTCTCTCCACAGATGCTGCCTGACCTGCTGAGTATTTCCAGCATTTATAGTTTCTATTTCCGATCTCCAGCATCCGCAGTATTTTGATTTTGTATTCATGCTGTCTATTCTTAGTTATCCCTTGCATCTTGAAATGCACACTCATTTGATCTTAAGTTGTGGGGGGGTGAATTTCCTCGTTCTGCCTTTTTCCCAGAGTTTCTGCAACAGGTCGCTATAGTTACAGTGGGTGAATGGGAGATCCTGTGGAAATTCACCCCCGTGGACACTGAAAATTTGCCCACTAAACTAACTGGGTGTAGTTACTGTTGATTCTTCTATCCCTTCTTTAAACAGATATGTCACATTGTCTAGTCTCCAGTCCCACTGCACAAGGGCGGATTGAAATATTGTGGTCTGAGTTTCTGCTCCCCTTTCTGTATTTCATCTGGTTTGCTAACTTTTCTACCCAGTTGATTTCTGCCAAATCCCTTGCTATCTCATTGGGCATTGCCTTTTTCCAATCCAGCACTTTATCCTTTAACTCTTCATTATCCTGTTCTATTCTTTCACTGAATCTAACTATATTGTAGTACCTTTTTCCAAATTGTTCTCCCACTCTGTCACATCAGCTGTTTGTCATAGAATGGTTACAGCACAGAAGGAGGCCATTCGGCCCGTCGAGCCCATGCCAGTTCTTGGCCAGACCTACTTCCACCTCCCTGCCCTTTCTCCATAGCCCTGCAATTTCTTTTCCTTCAGATATTTTGTGTCAGTCTTTACGGTAGAGGACACTAACAATATTCCAACAGTGGCTTCTGTCGGGGCTATAGGAGGGGAGGAACTTAACACAAACACAATCACTAAGGAGGTGGTACTCAGTAAGATAATGGGACTAAAGGCAGATAAATCCCCTGGACCTGATGGCTTGCATCCTAGGGTCTAAGAGAAGTAGCGGCAGGAATAGTGGATGCATTGGTTGTAATTTACCAAAATTCCCTGGATTTTGGGCAGGTCCCAGCAGATTGGAAAACTGCAAATGTAATGCCCCTATTTAAAAAAGGAGGCAGACAAAAAGCAGGAAACTATAGACCAGTTAGCCTAACATCTGTGATTGGGAAAATGTTGGAGTCCATTATTTAAGAAGCAGTAGCAGGTCATTTGGAAAAGCAAAATTCGGTCAGTCAGGGTCAGCATGAATTTATGAAGGGGAAATCATGTTTGACAAATTTGCTGGAGTTCTTTGAGGATGTAACAAACAGAGTGGATAAAGGGGAACCAGTGTATTTAGACTTCCAGAAGGCATTTGACAAGGTGCCACATAAAAGGTTACTGCACAAGATAAAAGTTCACGGGGTTGGGGTAATATATTAGCATGGATAGAGGATTGGCTAACGAACAGAAAACAAAGAGTAGGGATAAATGGTTCATAAAAACATAGAAAATAGGTGCAGGAGTAGGCCATTCGGCCCTTCGAGCCTGCACCGCCATTCAATGAGTTCATGGCTGAACATGCAACCTCAGTACCCCATTCCTGCTTTCTCACCATGCCCCTTGATCCCCCTAGTAGTAAGGACTACATCTAACTCCTTTTTGAATATATTTAGTGAATTGGCCTCAACAACTTTCTGTGGTAGAGAATTCCACAGGTTCACCACTCTCTGGGTGAAGAAGTTTCTCCTCATCTCGGTCCTAAATGGCTTACCCCTTATCCTTAGACTGTGACCCCTGGTTCTGTACTTCCCCAACATTGGGAACATTCTTGGGTTGGTAATCAGTAACCAGTGGGGTGCCGCAGGGATCAGTGCTGGGACCCCAACTATTTACAATCTATATTAACGACTTGGAAGAAGGGACTGAGTGTAACGTAGCCAAGTTTACCGATGATACAAAGATGGGAGGAAAAGCAAGGTTGTGAAGAGCACACACACAATCTGCAAAAGGACATAGACAGGCTAAGTGAGTGAGCAAAAATTTGGCAGATGGAGTATAATGTTGGAAAGTGTGAGGTCATGCACTTTGGCAGAAAAAAATCAAAGAGCAAGTTATTATTTAAATAGAGAAAGATTGCAAAGTGCTGCAATACAGCGGGACCTGGGGGTACTTGTGCATGAAACACAAAAGGTTAGTATGCAGGTACAGCAAGTGATCAGGAAGGCCAATGGAATCTTGGCCTTTATTGCAAAGGGGATGGAGTATAAAACCAGGGAAGTCTTGCTACAGTTATACAGGGTATTGGTGAAGCCACACCTGGAGTACTGCGTGCAGTTTTGGTTTACGAAAGGATATACTTGCTTTGGAGGCAGTTCAGAGAAGGTTCACAAGGTTGATTCCAGAGATGCGGGGTTGACTTATGGGGAAAGATTGAGTAGGTTGGGCCTCTACTCATTGGAATTCAGAAGAATGAGAGGTGATCCTATTGAAACGTATATGATTATGAGGGGGCTTGGCAAGGTGGATGCAGATGGGGGAGACTAGAACTAGAACTAGGGGGCATAATCTTAGAATAAGGGGACTAACCATTTAAAACTGAGATGAGGAGAAATTTCTTCTCAGAGGGTTGTTAATCTGTGGAATTTGCTGCCTCAGAGAGCTGTGGAAGCTGGGACATTGAATAAATTTAGAGAGAAATAAACAGTTTCTTAAACAATAAGGGAATATGGGGTTATGGGGAGCGGGCAGGGAAGTGGAACTGAGTCCATGATCGGATCAGCCATGATCGTATTAAATGGCGGAGCAGGCTCGAGGGGCTGTATGGCCTACTCCTGCTCCTATTTCTTATGTTCTTGTACTTATCCAACTCCCCTTTGAAAGATCAGGTTGTGTCTGCCTCCACCACCTTTCCGGCAGTGCAGTACTAGCCATAGGATGGCAGTATTAATAAAGGATTCTGTCACAGTGCAGAATGTAAAGATGTTCAGGGAGGCTCTTGCTAAGACGTACTCCATAGAGGGTTAAGGAGTAGGAAGGGAAATGGGACAATTCCTAGCGTGCATTACGACCATGAAATGGTGACGTTTCCATGGGGAAGATTTGTGGATCGTCGGAGAGATATAACGAACAGCACGGCAGTGACATTAAGTGATTTCAACTGTGGTCGAAGAGGAGAACACTTTTAAAATGCATCCAAGACTGCTTCCTTCCGAGATCAATATTTTTCTAGTCTGACGAGGAAAGAAACATTGTCTGATTTAGTTCTGGGAAATGGAACAGGACAAACGGTTCCAGGAATGAGGGACTTCAGTTACGGGGCTAGACTGGAGAAGCTTGGGGTTGTTCTCCTTGGAGCAGAGAACTTTGAGAGGAGATTTGCTAGACAGTAGACAAGAGGGAAACTGTTCCCATTGGTGGAAGGGTCAAGAACCAGAGGAGACAAATTTAAGGTGATTGGCAACCAAACGCAACGTAAGAAAAAAAAGCTTTTTTACGCAGCGAGTGGTTATGATCTGGAATGCACTGCCGGAAAAGGTGGTGGAGGCAGACTCTTTGTGGCTTTTGAAAGGGAGCTGGATAAGTACCTGAAGGAAAAAAAAATTGCAGGGCTACGGGGAAAGGGCGGGGGAGTGGGGCTAGCTGAGAGTTGGCATGGGCTCGAGGGGCCGAATGTGCTGTACCCATTCTGTGATTTTATATTCCAAGGAATGCAAGGCTAGTGTATGTTATCTCCCCTCATCATCTAATCCTTGGAGCCCTGGTAACATCCTGGCAGGCAAGTTTTAGCAGGTGGGAGCTGTTTGTGGCCAGATTGTAATGAATTCTGCTGTTAACTGTTTCATTAAGGAGTAAACCATCTCTCCCAGCAATGCAAGCATGGTGGCTACAGCAGTGAAGGTTACAAATGCGCCACAGTTTTTTTTTCTTTACCAAAAATCGTAATTAGGATCACTGATTTTTGCAAGCGTGATGGAAATTGATACTCGACAAAGCTGTCTTAACCACAAGCAGTGCAAGTAAAATGAATTGATGATTAATATCGAGACGTGCAGGTTATGGGGGAGTAGTTGTTTCACTGTATTGCCATTATTAACCCAAAGACCGCCGGAGGTGGAGAGAAATTCCTGTCACGCTTGGTTGATCAATTTTGTACATTATTTGCTCTTGCAGTGTGACTGTAAACACATTAATCCTGCTGTAATAAACCTCTGCAAACACAGGGAACAGATTTATTCATGCCATGTTAACCCCAGACTACTAAAAAAAAAAAATTGCGCCTACTCTTTTTTTGGACTTTAGTCGAACTTGTCTTCTTTCCTCAGCCGGCCTGCTCTCTCCGTCTATTTTGAAAGCGGGTGCAACTTGAAAAGGATATTTTTGGTTGCAGCTGTGTTTTAGCCAATGATTGTAGTTCTATTCAGCAACAACGTGCATTTATATAGCGCCTTTAATGTAATAAAATGTCCCACGGCATTTCACAGGAGAGTCATCAAACAATATTTAACATCGATCCATATTACGACAGGTAACCAAAATCTCGGTCAAAGACGTCGGGCTTAAAGGAGGAGGAAGAGAGAGAGAGGTGGCGATGTTTAGGAAATGAATTCCAGACCTTTGGGCCCAAGCCAGCTGAAGGTGCAGCCGCTAACAGTGGAGTGATGAAAATGGGGGATGTGCAAGAAGCCGGAGTTAGAGGAGCGCAGACTCTCGGGAGGGGTGGGGGGGGGGGGTGGTAGTAGGGCTAGAGGAGGTTACAGAGACAGGGGGAAAAAAAAGAAAGAAAGACTTGCATTTGTATAGCGCCTTTCACGACCACCCAAGGTCTCAAAGCGCTTTACAGCCAATGACATACTTTTGGAGTGTAGTCACTGTTGTAATGTGGAAAACGCGGCAGGCAATATGCGCACAGCAAGCCCCCACACACAGCAATGTGATGATGACCAGGTAATCTTTGTTATGTTGATTGAGGGATAAATATCGGCCAGGACACCGTGGATAACTCCTCTGCTCTTAGTGCTGTGGGATCCTTTTACGTCCACCTGAGAGAGCAGACAGGGACTCTGGTTTAATGTCTCATCCGAAAGACAGCACCTGCGACAGTGCAGCACTCCCTCAGCACTGCACTGGGAGTGTCGGCCTAGATTTGTGTGTTCAGGTCCCTGGAGTGGGACTTGAACCCACAATCTTCTGACTCAGGGGCGAGTGTACTACCCACTGAGCCACAGCTGACAGGGAGGGGCGAGATGCCCTGGAGAGATTTAAAAGCAAAGATCCAGTCAAAAGGCGGCGATGATGGGATTGATGTGATTTGAGCTGTGGGTGGGACTAGGTCAATCCATGGTGTTTTTCACATGACCCAGCAGGCAGTGCACAGTGTGTGCATCCAAAACTGCCCACCGAGGAAGACCATGCACGATGAACGAGCCTGTGATGTACTAAGTGTTGAATTGTGTCCTTATTTGTTAGCCGGCATAATTTAAATGGATTAACGCTTTACAAAGCTGAAATTTCTCTTCTGCCATCCAAAACATCGCTGCCTGGAAGAGTGGTGGATGCAGAAACCCTCACCACTTTTAAGAGATGCTTGGATGGGCATTTAAAGTGCAGTAACCTGCAGGGTTACGGGCCTAGAGCCGGTAAGTGGGATTAGACTGGATAACCTCTTGTTGGCCGGCGCAGATACGATGGTAAGTACTGCAGGGAATTGACTACGGCCAGGTTGATCTCCTGGACTAGTTTCAATCGCCTGGATGGGTCGGAGTGGAATTTTCTCAGATTTTTATTTCCCTAAATTGGCCTGGGTTTTTAATCTGGTTTTTGCCTCTCCCAGGAGATCACATGGCTCCAGTTGGGGTGGGGTGTAGAATGTTTCAGTGTGAGGGGTGTCGCAGTTGTGTGGGGCGGACTGGTTGGGCTGGGTGCTCTTTACCTTTCTGCCATTGTTCATAGGTTTATATGTAACCTTCAGGGCTGCTGACCGAGGGCCGTACGGCTCTTTGTCGACCGGCGCGGACACGATGGGCCAAAATGGCCTCCTTCTGCGCTGTAAATTTCTATGTTTCTAGCATTAAAATGCTGGAGTTTCATCTTCACATGCAGGTTATGATTTAATTGGGTATGTTGCATGAAGAGTAGTCGAGTTCGACTGTGGGAGTGTTGGTAGATGTTCAGCCATGAACTCATTGAATGGCGGTGCAGGCTCGAAGGGCCGAATGGCCTACTCCTGCACCTATTTTCTATGTTTCTATGTAATTATTCCTTCCTGTTTTATGTGATTCATCATTCCAGGAAAATCCTTGGAACCAGTTCCTTTTCATTATTTAGAATTTTGTCTTACTTAAAAATTAGCAGAAATAGGGGAACCACCAACATTTAATTCTCCTGACTGTGGGGCAGAACATGTCTGATAATTTTTGTAGTGTAGTGCTCCCACAAACAATGAGGTAAGGGACTATCTGTTTCGTTTGAGGGACAAACATGTGCCAGGATAGCTGGAAAAACTCACTCTGCTCTTCTTCAAAAAGAGTATCATGAAAGCATGTGACACTGCGGTAACCCCTGCGTACTGCACTGAACTATTGGAAAAATGGTCCTTGGGTGGAAACCATGTGCCATGGCTTAGCAGCAGTACTCGTGCCTCTGGTTATGGACGGTCATGGGTTGAAGCCCCTCTCGAGGACTTGAGCGCATAATCTGGGTTGATAGTTCAGTGCAGTACGCAGGGGTTACCGCAGTGTCACATGCTTTCATGATACTCTTTTTGAAGAAGAGCAGAGTGAGTTTTTCCAGCTATCCTGGCACATGTTTGTCCCTCAACCGAAACAGATAGTCCCTTACCTCATTGTTTGTGGGAGTTTGCTGTGCGCAGTTTGGCTGTGGAGTTCCCCAACATAACCGCAAATCGACTTCACCAGTAACTCAGAAAATGCTGGGAATACTCAACAGGTCAGGCAGAACCATTCTGGCAGTCGGGTCATCGACCCGAACACACTCTCTTTCTCTCTCTATCTCCACGGACACTGCGTGACCTCCCAGCATTTTCTTCTTTGTATCCCAGATTTCCAGCATCCGCAGTATTGTGCTTTTGTTCACAAGTAATTTGCTGCCCGTCGCGTGCTATATAAATGCAAGTTCTTTCACTCTGAGCAATGCTCCCTTCCGGCCGCATAGTTGTCTGGGACTCCCGCACAGCCCCCTTTACAATAGGAACAACGGCGCATGCGCGGGAACCTGAGTGGTCCGTGCAGCCCGTGAAAGGGGCCACGCACCCAAACAAAATGAAATGGAACACTGGACACGTGTAAACAAAGCGCGCTTTTAATCAACCACAAAATGTACAGGATTTATTTTAAGGGCATTAGGGAGAGATTTTCTGATTGGTTTACTATGTTAAAGGTGCTATATAAAGGCAGATTACATAAGAACATAAGAAATAGGAGCAGGAGTAGGTCATAGGGCCCCTCGAGCCTGCTCCGCCATTCAATACGATCATGGCTGATCTGATCATGGACTCAGCTCCACTTCCTCGCCCACTCCTCATAACCCATTATCCTCTTATCGCTCAAAAAACAGTCTATTTCTGCTGCTCGTTCTATCGTGTGAAGTTTGGATGTTTTTATAATGTTTTGGCGGGGAGGGGCTGAGTTGCATTATTAAGGGAGAGCAGGTTCAAGGATCAATCTTCCAACCATTAACCCCCTCACCCACCCATATGCTCGTGCCTCTTGTTGGCCGACACAGAGTGCCTGTCGAGAGGCCTGGGGTAGGTCAGAGATCAGCTGCTGTGGCAACTGCAAGGACCAAACTGGAGGGCAAATGTTATCAAAAGGAAAAGTTTGGTGATCGGTCGCATGCTATTTTACCATCTCGGTGCCCTCTCGCCGCTGAGTCAGAAGGTTGTGGGTTCAAGTCCCGCTCCAGGGACTCGAGCGCATGAATCTCGGCTGGCACTCCCAGAGCACTGCTGAGGGAGTGGCGCACTGTGGGAGAGGTGACTCCACCTTCTCCGTCCGAACCTCGAGGACGGGAGCGAGCTCCGAAGCGTGGGACGAGAAGGCCTCCCCACCGCAATCGCAAGCACCTCCGGGACCACCAGGTACTTTCGGAAAGAATTCCCGGTGGGTCGGAGCCGTTCGTCCGAAGGAAACCTCCGACCTGAATTTCAGGCCCAATAAATCCAAGTGACTGCTGCCAACGGGCAGCAGCTTCTGGTCGTTGGCAGCAGCCACTCTGATTCATCTGGAACCTGCTTTTTTTTTCTCCAAGGATCCCGCTCTCTCCCGACATTAAAAATTTTTTTAACGAACCCGTTCCCGTGACAAACCTGAAACACGCGCATGCGCAGAGCACTTCCAGTCCGTTGGCAGCAGCCGCGTCCATAATAAATACTGACGTCGACGCAGAGGCGATTATTTCATGTCTTGAATTTGTTCTTCAGGCTGGTGCCCACGGCTCGCTACTACCCTCTCCGATTGCACTGTGTTCGAGCAATGACGCTGCTTTCTGACTGCACCAAGACATTTATTCCAGTGACTCCTTTCCTTCTGGAGGTAAGCCTGTGCCCTGACCCTCGTTAATGAGTTAATTTTCAGCAGCTACTGTGTTTCAGAGAATACGACTACTACCTTGATTGCATTGTTAAATAGATCTTGAAGGTGCTTTTTGCTAGTTGACCAAATAATGGTCGTTTATAGAATGAAGGTTGTTACATTGGTGTAACACCGTGAGTCATTCCAGACTGGACTGCAGTCAATGTCGTTACATAGTGTGTATGTTACTCTGCTTCATTTCCAGCCTCCATAGATGCAATGTAACATCAGTAGCTATGTATGAAAATAGTGCAGCTAGCAGTGATCTCAGTAGTTGGGAGCACTCTCGCCTCTGAGTCAGAAGTTTGTGGGTTCAAGTCCCACTCCAGAGATTTGAGTACATAAATCTAGGCTAACACTCCCAGTGCAATGCTGAGGGAATGCTGTACTGTCGGAGGTGCCGTCTTTCGGATGAGACATTAAACCCAGGCCCTGTCTACTCTCTCGGGTGGACATAAAAGATCCCATGGCATTATTTGAAAAAGAGCAGAGGAGTTTTCCCCGGTGTCCTGGCCAATATTTAGCCCTCACTCAACATCACTAAAAACAGATTGCTGTTTGTGGGAGCTTGCTGTGCGCAAATTGGCTGCTGCGTTTCCCACATTACATAGATATATAGAAAATAGATGCAGGAGCAGGCCATTCGGCCCTTCGAGCCTGCACCGCCATTCAATATGATCATGGCTGCACATGCAACTTGAGTACCCCACTCCCGTCTTCTCTCCATATCTCCTGATCCCCTTAGCTGTAAGGGACCCATCTAACTCCCTCTTGAATATATCCAACGAACTGGCTTCAACAACTTTCTGTGGTAGAGAATTCCACAGGTTCAGCACTCTCTGGGTGAAAATGTTTCTCCTCATCTCGGTCCTATATGGCTTACCCCTTATCCTTAGACTGTAAGCCCTGGTTCTGGACTTCCCCAACATCGGGAACATTCTTCCTGCAATCTAACTTGTCGAATCCTGTCATAATTTTATATGTTTCTATGAGATCCCCTCTCATTCTTCTAAATTCCAGTGAGTATAAGCCTAGTCGATCCAGTCTTTCTTCGTATGTCCTGCCAGCCTGGGACTCCCTCACTCCTTACAACAGTGACTACACTCCAAAAAGTTCTTAATTGGCTATAAAGTGCCTTGTGATGTCCGATGGTCGTGAAGGCGGTGTAGAAAGGCAAATCTTACTACAGTAGTAGAATACGTTACAGACTTGGGAGAGGAAATGTGTGCATGCGCTCGTGGCCATGGGCTGACCTATTTGTTGAAAGACATCGGGTGGGTTTATTCTTTTGAGTTTTGTCGTGAGATGTGGTGAGGCTGCATTTATTGCCCAGCCCGCCTAAGCTGTCTCGCGAAGGTGAACTGTGACGTTCGTGAACTGCTGCAGTGCTCAGGACGATTGTGTTTCCGCAGTGCGACTGCGAAGGGATCCCGTGTGGGTGTAACAGCGAGGTTTTAGCTTCTTCTGTTCCCAGGACCTCTTGTGAGATTGCCTTTGACTCGTTTCCGTCTCTGCCCCCCGTGGTTTGATTTGCAGCTGTGCTCCAGATTAACCTTTTCGACTGCATTTCATACCAGCTACCTGAGCAAGGCCCCATTCTCAGGTATGGTAGCATAGTGGTGATACTGGACCAGCCATCCAGAGGCCTGGGCCAATGATCAGGGGAACGCGAGTTCAAATCCCACCACGGCAGCTGGGGAATTTAAATTGAGTTAATTCAATAAATAAAAAATCTGGGAATAAAAAGCTTGTGTCAGTAATGGTGACCATGAGACTGTTGTAAAAAAAAAAACCCCATCTGGTTCACTAACGTCCTTTAGGGGAAGGAAATCGGCCGTCCTTACCCGGTCTGGGCCTACATGTGACTCCAGACCCACAGCAATGTGGTTGATTTTTAACTGCCCTTTGAAATGGCCCACTCTGTTGTACCAAACCACCATGACAAAGTCAGCGCTGTGGGAGTATCTTTACCACACGGACTGCAGCGGTTCAAGAAGAAGGCTCACCACCACCTTCTCGAGGGCAATTAGGGATGGGCAATAAATGCCGGCCTTGGCAACGACGCCCACATCGCATGAACGAATAAATTTAAAAAAAAAAAATATATATATATATCATGTGTATCCTTTCAAAGAGTTTGAAGTTTTTTTTACCCTTCTCTCAAAAATCAGTCTTTTGACACCACGTGCTGGATATTCCTTAGAATTACTGCTCATTTTGGGGCCGCTAAACTGAAAAAAAAAAGGGTGATAATCGGTATTCTCTCAATTGTTTTTAGATCTTGCGGCACCTTTTAATGGGCTACATGGGCCATTCACAATTCTCCACATGAGTGTTTTTTTTCTATTTAAAAGCCATCTCTCTGGCCACGCAGAACAGCCAGAGTGCAACGCGGATGTGCAGCTTACAGAGAACTTTGGTGGTAATTCCTGCTTCAAATCCACCCCCCAAAAATTGCACCGGGAATCACCTCCCAAATAACACCGCTGCATTGTCCCATCTGCCGTGAGTGCTTTCTCTTGTATTTTAACGGGGTTGACCGTGGGCAGCAGTTCCGTTGCATCTACCCCCGACTCCCGCCCAAACTGACCCTAATCTGCTGGGCAGTCGTTCCCGCTTCTTTGAAACTTCCCTTGGATCGTGCTATGTGAAAAGGTGCACATTATCGCGCCACTGTTACTGTCTTCTCGTTTGTTGTGTCAGCCGTGGCTCAGTGGGCAGCACCCTCGCCTCTGACTCAGAAGGTCGTGTGTTCAAGTCCCACTCCAGGGACTTGAGCGCATAAATCTGGGCTGACAATCCCAGTGCAGCGCTGAGGGAGCGCTGCCCTGTCGGAGATTGCCGCCTTTCAGATGAGACGTTAAACCGATGGACGTAAAAGATCCCATGTCACTATTTCGAAGAAGAACAGGGGAGTTATCCCCTGTGTCCTGGGGCCAATATTTATCCCTCAGTCAACATCACTAAAACAGATTAGCTGTCGTTATCACGTTGCTGTTTGTGGGAGCTTGCTGTGCGCAAATTGGCTGCTGCGTTTCTTACATTACAACAGTGACTACACTCCAGAAGTACTTCATTGGTTGTAAAGCGCTTTGCGGCGTCCGGTAGTCGTGAAAGGTGCTATCTAAATGCAAGTCTTTCTTTCTTGTTCCTATTGATCGATTTTGTTAGCTTGCAGTAAGAATAATAGTTCTGTGGTTAACCTCGGTTTGTTCCATCATTTTCTTTTAAAATAAGTGTCCTGTTGGCTTTTATTTCAACTTCCGCTGAGATGACACCGGTATTTATTAACTCCCTTCATGGGCGCAGTTAGTGCTTTATTGAATTCCATTTCTGATATTATTGAACACCCTGAGGTATATACTACAGTTGAGGATTCATGGGGTTTGAATCTGTTTAAGATCTGTATTGCATTGATATTACTATCATTACTGGATGTGGAGTGGCCATGGCACTGACGAACGTGTAAATTATAGCACTACAGCAGGAGAAAAAGTGTGCTTTAGATCTCATGGTTTGGTCCCAGTACATCTATCAGTGTTGCTTTAAATTCTAACAGGAGAGAATGTGGTTATAGTTCAGTCCTGATGACTGATGAACTGGGTCATTCATTGGCTGTAAAGCGCTTTCGAACATCCAGCGGGCGTGAAAGGCGCTATATAAATGCAAGTCTTTCTTTTGTCAGAGCTGCTCAGGCAGCTCGGTGAGATGTCTTAAAAGATTACTATGCAGGTACAGCAAGTGATCAGGAAGGCCAATGGTATCTTGGTCTTTATTGCAAAGGGGATGGAGTATAAAAGCAGGGAAGTCTTGCTACAGCTACATAAGGTTTGGTGAGGCCACACCTGGAATACTGCGTGCAGTTTTGGTTTCCATATTTACGAAAGGATATACTTGCTTTGGAGGCAGTTCAGAGAAGGTTCACTAGGTTGATTCCGGGGATGAGGAGGTTGGACTTATGAAGAAAGTTTGAGTAGGTTGGGCCTCCACTCATTGGAATTCAGAAGAATGAGAGATGATCTTATCAAACGTATAAGATTATGAGGGGGCTTGACAAGGTGGATGCAGAGAGGATGTTTCCACTGATAGGGGAGACTAGAACTAGGGGGCATAATCTTAGAATAAGGGGCCGCCCATTTAAAACAGAGATGAGGAGGAATTTCTTCTCTGAGGGTTGTAAATCTGTGGAATTCGCTGCCTCAGAGAGCTGTGGAAGCCGAGACATTGAATAAATTTAAGACAAATAGACAGTTTCTTAAACGATAAGGGGTTATGGGGAGCGGGTGGGGAAGTGGAGCTGAGTCCATGATCGGATCAGCCACGATCGTATTAAATGGTGGAGCAGGCTCGAGGGGCCGTATGGCCGACTCCTGCTCCTATTTCTTATGTTCTTATAAGTGGACATGTGCCGCAGCTTCCTGAGTTGGTTCAGGACATGGTCTTTTTTTGTACCCCGATAAAGCATTGAAAAGACACTAGGCTGGATTGATGATGTCGGGGCAGTAATGGCGGTAAAGTTTGAGCCCGGGAACAGTTTGCGCCTCAGTCGACAAAATTGGGCAGCTGGGCCATGAGTCAGGGGGCACAGCGCAAAGGGAGGCGTTGTATACGTCTCTTGGGGCGTTAGGATGGGAAAGTCTCGAGCTAAAGACCTGGGAGCGCTCCGAGAGATGCCTGGAGGGTGGGGGGGGGGGGGGGGGGTGAAGAAACAAAAAAAAACTCAGAAACATTCCCAAAACGTTGCCCACGCCACCACAACACAAATTGCAAGAAAATCTAAAAGAAATAACAATCGCACTTGCCTTAGGGAGAAGTGAGTAATGGACTCCTATCAGGATGGTCGGACTGTGCGATTTCCCAGGCAGTCGCCGCGGGGAGGACGGGTCGGTGCCGCGGGGCGGACGGGTCGGTGCCGCGGGGCGGACGGGTCGGTGCCACGGGGCGGACGGGTCGGTGCCGCGGGGAGGACGGGTCGGTGCCACGGGGCGGACGGGTCGGTGCCGCGGGGAGGACGGGTCGGTGCCGCGGGGAGGACGGGTCGGTGCCACGGGGCGGACGGGTCGGTGCCGCGGGGAGGACGGGTCGGTGCCGCGGGGCGGACGGGTTGGTGCCGCGGGGCGGACGGGTTGGTGCCGCGGGCGGACGGGTCGGTGCCGCGGGGCGGACGGGTTGGTGCCGCGGGCGGACGGGTCGGTGCCGCGGGCGGACGGGTCGGTGCCGCGGGGAGGACGGGTCGGTGCCGCGGGGCGGACGGGTCGGTGCCGCGGGGCGGACGGGTCGGTGCCGCGGGGCGGACGGGTTGGTGCGCGATCCGGGGCGTTGCACACACCGGGCGCAGCTCTTCCGGGTGGTGCTGCTCCGTGCCACCGCAAAACCCGACCCGAGGATCGCCGCGGGGC
Source organism: Pristiophorus japonicus (assembly GCF_044704955.1). Taxonomy (NCBI): domain Eukaryota; kingdom Metazoa; phylum Chordata; class Chondrichthyes; family Pristiophoridae; genus Pristiophorus; species Pristiophorus japonicus. The sequence goes on from NC_091994.1 coordinate 106,120,549, forward strand.
GCTGGAGGCTGACCGCCCGCCCAGAACACCTCATTGCCGCCGCTCCGGGGCGAAAAACGGAGCGCAGAGGAACCGAAAACCCGCCCCACTCGGCCTGAAAACCGGCACACTTTTGGACGCATTCAGGGCTGCAAGCTCGGGTTGGATGGGGGAAGAATTTGTAGTGGAATCCCATTGCCTGATTTCAACATTGAAATTTCCCCCGGCACTGGGGTCAGGTGACTCTTGCACAGCTCCCAGTTCCAGGCCAATGTCAATAATGTACCCATCATGGACTCGACGCAAGACGTAGGGATCTGCTCGTTCAGTAATGTTATCATGGAATAGTACAGCACAGAAAGAGGTCATTTGTCCCATCGAGTCTGCGCCTGCTCTTTCAAGGAGCGATCCAGTTAGTCCTACCCCTTCTCCCCCCCACCCCCCCCCCTCCAGCCTTGCTCGTTTATTCTGTACTGTCCCAAACACCATCCTGAATTAATATAAGAACATAATAGGAGCAATTTGGCCCCTCGAGCCTGCTCTGCCACTCAACGAGACCATGGCTGATCTTCTACCTCAACTCCATCTGCCCGCACTATCCCCATATCCCTTGGTTCCCTTAATATCCAAAAAGTTGACTCTCTTTGAAAGGTAATGAATTGCCTTCAGGATGTGCAATTTTGTCTCGGCCATTTGCTGACAGGAACTCGGTTGACTTACAGGATTGCTCTACGTACAATGGTATTGTAAAATGTCAATTCCGATTCTGTCTGGGGGAGATATGTGAAAAGTGCAGGTGGCAGGCAAACCCGTCATCCAGAGGGAAACCGCTCAGAATTGTTTGCTTTGCAATCTTTCAAAAAAAAAATGTAAATCTGTAAAGCGCATTATATGGTCCGTACCGTTCCACACTCCGCGGCACTGGCATTAACCGCTGAATACGTGGTATCAGGCTCCGCCAGCGGCTAATAATGTTGTGCGGTCGTAGTCAACATCTTCATTGAGGCGTACGAAAGCATGGGCCTTACTCTAAACATCCACAAGACAAAGGTCCTCCACTAACCTGACCCCACCACACAGCACTGCCCCCCAGTCATCAAGACCCATGGCGTGGCTCTGGACACCATGGACCATTTTCCATACCTCGGGAGCCTATTATCAGCAAGGGCAGACATCGACGACAAGGTTCACCATCGCCTCCGGTGCGCCAACGCAGCCTTCGGCTGCCTGAGGAGGACAGTGTTCAAAGATCAGGCCCTCAAATCTGCCGCCAAGCTCATGGTCTTCAGGGCTGTAGTGATACCCGCCCTCCTGTATGGCTCAGAAAATTGGACCATGTCCAGCAGACGCCTCAAATCGCTGGAGAAATACCACCAATGATGTCTCCGCAAGATCCTGCAAATCCCCTGGGAGGACAGATGCACCAACGTCGGCCAGGCCACGATCCCCAGCATCGAAGCACTGACCACACTCGACCAGCTCCATTGTTCGCATACCTGACACAAGACTCCCAAAGCAAGCGCTCTACTCGGAACTCCAACACGGCAAGCGAGCCCCAGGTGGGCAGAGGAAACATTTCAAAGACACCCTCAAAGCCTCCTTGATAAAATGCATCATCCCCACTGACACCTGGAGGTCCCTGGCCAAAGACGGCCCTAAGTGGAGGAAGAGCATCCGGGAGGGCGCTGAGCACCTCGAGTCTCATCGCCGAGAGCGTGCAGAAACCAAGCGCAAGCAGTGGAAGGGAGCGTGCGGCAAACCAGACTCCCTACCCACCCTTTCCCTCAACAACTGTCTGTCATATCTGCGACAGAGACTGTAATTCCCACATTGGACTGTTCAGCCACCTAAGAACTCACTTTTAGAGTGGAAGCAAGTCTTCCTCAATTTCGAGGGACTGCCAATGATGATGATGATGTACAACCAAAGATTGTCCTGTCAAGGATTTGTCAGAGAGCGCCGGCTGAGAGAACAATGCACGTCTCTGAATGTACCGTCATTTTAAGTCTATGCATTGTAAATTATCACTCTGCTGCAGTATTCCGTTTATATATATTTTTTATGAATCATTCATTTGGAAACTAATCTCATCCGTGGATTTACCCTTGACAAAGTGGCTAGGGCGTGATATTTTCTGCCTTCCAGTGGCCATCCTATGTGAAATCAGGAAACAATGTTACCTAGAAATGACATTGAATTTACAGCCATTACAGAATCACGCCATTCGGCCCAACTGATCGGTGTCGGTTTTTATGCTCCACACCAGGCTCCTCCCACCCTACTGCATCTCACCCTATCAGCATCTCCTTCTATACCTTTCTCCCTCACATACTTATCAAGCCTCCCCTTAAATGCATCGATACTATTCGTTTCAACCACTCCCTGTGGTAGCGAGTTCCACATTCTCACCACTCTCTGGGTAAAGAATTCCTGAATTCCTTAATGGATTAGTTAATGACTATCTTATATTTATGGCCCTTCGTTTTGGACACCCCCACAAGTGGAAACATACTTCTCCATGTTTACTTTACCAGACTCCTTCATAATCTTAAAGACCTCTATCGGGTCATTCATCAGCCTTCTCTTTTCTGGAGGATAGAGCCCCGGCCTGTTCAGCCTTTCCTGATAGTTACACCCTCTCTGTTCTGGTATCATCCTTCAAAATCTTTCTTGCACCTTCTCCAGTGCCTCTATATCGTAATATGGAGAACTGGGCACTGTACTCTAAATACTGGCATTGTGATTATTGAACACTGTCACTCTCTGGCATGTAGCTCATGTGACACGTTCAATTCAGAAAAATTCACACTTTTTTTTAAAAAGCAAAAGTCGACAAAAAAATCTTAATTTCTCACCAAATGCAATAATCAGGATAAATAAACTGACTGACATATGAGGAGAGACTGGATCAACTGGGCCTTTATACACTGGAGTTTAGAAGGATGAGAGGCGATCTCATAGAAACTTATAGGATTCTGATGGGACTGGACAGGTTAGATGCGGGAATAATGTTCCCGATGTTGGGGAAGTCCAGAACCAGGGGACACAGTCTAAGGATAAGGGGTAGGCCATTTAGGACTGAGATGAGGAAAAAGTTCTTCACTTAGAGAGTTGTTAACCTGTGGAATTCCCTGCCGCAGAGAGTTGTTGATGCCAGTTCATTGGATATATTCAAGAGGGAGTTAGATATGGCCCTTACGGCTAAAGGGATCAAAGGGTATGGAGAGAAAGCAGGAAAGGGGTACTGAGGTGAATGATCAGCCATGATCTTATTGAATGGAGGTGCAGGCTCGAAGGGCCGAATGGCCTACTCCTGCACCTATTTTCTATGTTTCTATGTTAGCTGCCTGATCGTGCTGCTATTGGATGATGGCAGTGTCTATATAGATTTAGAGAGAAATTACATCTTTTATGTCTGATTGGCCATTAAGTGGGAGAGTCTTGCAATTATTCAAGTTATTTTCAATTCAGAAGTTATTTTCATGGTGGAGACTTGATGATGAATCACTTGACATGTGGAATGGACTGTTCTTACAACACTTCAGAAGAACTGTAGAAGTTGTGAACTTTGCAAATTCCAGTGAAATGAAATTTTTTTCTCGCGCTGGGACCCAATTTCAACAACAGCAACCTGTATTTATATAGCGCCTTTAACATAGTGAAACGTCCCACGGCTCATAACAGGAGTGTTATGAGTCAACAAATTTGACCCCGAGCCACATAAGGAGAAATTACGGCAGGTGATCAAAAGCTTGGTCAAAAAGGTAGGTTTCAAGGAGCGTCTTGAAGGAGGAAAGAGAGACAGAGAGGTTTAGGCAGGGAGTTCCAGAGCTTGAGGCTTGGCGGGGGGGGTTGTGGGGCTTGAGGAGATTAAAGATAGGGAGGGGCGAGGCCATGGAGGGATTTGAAAATAAGGATGAGAATTTTGAAATTGAGGCGTTGTTTAACCGGGAGCCCATGGAGGTCAGCGAGCACAGGGGGTGATGGGTGAGCGGGACTTGGTGCGAGTTAGGACACGGGCAGCCAAGTTTTGGATCGCCTCTAGATTACATCGGGTAGAATGTGGGAGGCCAGCCAGGAGTGCGTTGAAATAGTCAAGTCTAGAGATAACAAAGGCATGGATGAAGGCTTCAGTAGTAGATGAGCTGAGGCAAGGGTGGAGACAAGCGATGTTACGGAGGTGGAAATAGGCGGTCTTGGTTATGCTGCGGATATGTGGTCGAAAGTTCATTTCAGGATCTAATATGACACCAAGGTTGCGAGCAGTGTGGTTCAGCCTCAGACAGAAGTTGGGGAGAGGGATGGAATCGGTGGCTAAGGAACGGAGTTTGTGGCAGGGACCGAAAACCATGGCTTCGGGCTTCCCAAGTCAAGCATAGATGAGGGGTACGATAAGCTAGAGGGAGAACAGCGCTTCCTTTTACTCCATCGAACAGTTTAACTTGCCCCCAGTTTAAAAGAGCACTCGCATTGCACTCATGTGAATTTCCCCACGCCAACCTTCATTATTAATTGCTAATTTAGTGCCAGATTCTGGGTAGTTTGTGTAATGGATCCATACATAAACCTTCATAGAATGTACAGCACAGACACAGGCCATTTGGCATAACTTGGTCCATGCCTGTGTTAATGCACCACACGCATCTCTTCTCACCCCATCAACATACCCTTCTATTCCTTTCTCCCTCATGTGCTTATCCAGCTTCCCCTTAAAGGCATCTATACTATTCGCTTCAACCACTCCCTGTGGTAGTAAATTCCATCTCCTAACCACTCTTTGGGTAAAGACATTTCTTCTGAATTCCTTTCTAAGAACATAAGAATTAGCAGGAATAGGCCATTCGGCCCCTCGAGCCTGCTCCGCCATTCATGAAGATCATGGCTGATTTTCTACCTCAACTCCACTTTCCTGCACTGTCCCCATATCCCTTGATTCCCTTAATATCCAAAAATCTATCGCTCTCTGTCTTGAATATACTCAACGACTGAGCCTCCACAGCCCTCTGGGGCAGAGAATTCCAAAGATTCACCACCCTCTGAGTGAAGAAATTCCTCCTCATCTCAGTCCTGAATGGCCGACCCCTTATTCTGAGACTGTGACCCCTGGTTCTAGACTCCCCAGCCCGGGGAAAACATACTCCCTGCATCTATCCTGTCAAGCCCTGTAAGAATTTTATATGTTTCAATGAGATCACCTCTCATTCTTCTAAACTCGAGAGAATATCGAACTGGTCTACTCAATCTCTTCCCCCCCCCCCCCACCCCATCCCAGGAATCAGTCTGGTGAACCTTCATTGCACTCCCTCAATGGCAAGTATAGCATTCCCTAGGTAAGGAGACCAAAACTGTACACACTACTCCAGGTGCGGTCTCACCAGGGCCCTATATAATTGCAGTAAGACGTCTTTACCCTTATACTCAAACTGGGTTGCGTCCAAACTCGTGTCACTTTGGACCACTGCAACCAATAGGAACGGGAGGCTTTTAAGCCTTGCGTTTGCCTACGCGAAAGATCGAGTTGTTGATCATGTGCCGTAATATGAGAACAAACAAGGGGTGGGGGGGGGGTTAACCAGAGCCTTAGGAAAGCGAGTTGCTTTTGGCAGTCAGCCCTGCTCTTGATTGCTTTAATCTGTTGGAGGCTAATCCCACTCGGTAATGGTCACCGTGGAACCTCAGAGTTGAGCCGTGCGTTTATTTCAGAGTTACGAGCCGCACACTTGTTAACAGAATTGCATTCGAACCATAGAATAGTACAGCACAGAAGGAGGCCATTCGGCCCATCGAGTCTGCGCTGGCTCTTTCGAAGAGCGATCCAGTTAGCCCCACTCGCGCCCCCGCTCTTTCCCCAGATTCCTGAAATTTTACTCCTTCAAATATTTATCCCAACTCCCTTTTGAAGGCTGTTATTGAATCTGTCCCACCACTCTTTCAGGCAGTGCTTTCCAAATCCTAACCACTCGCTGCGTAAAAAAAAAAAATCTCCACATCACCTCTGTTTCTTTTGCCACTCGCCTTAAATCTGTGCCCTCTGCTTATCGACTCGTCCACCATTGGAAACAGTTTATCTTTATTTACTCTGTCCAAAACCCTTCATGAGTTTAGACACCTCTGTCAAATCTCCTCTTGGATTTCTCCGCTCCGTGGACAACTGTGCAAAAATGAGCTCATTCGAAAGCCAAAATAATTCTAAACGACATATATAGTAAAATGGTTTACTTGTGCACGGGTTTTTATTTTGGCACTGGATCCCGTTTGCCACAGAAGCTGTGCGCACGAAAGGTGAGTATTGAAGGGCAGAGAACTGGTTCCCTCAGCTAAAAATCATCGGCCAGGTCGCGAGCGTTCCACGGTTGTCTCTGGGCGCTGCCCCTTTGGGATAACCAACCCCCGCCTGCTCTGCTGGGTGGCCCCCATCTCCTTTCCTGTGCACGACTGGCATTCTGCAAAATGAAAGGAAATTGGGCAGTCGGTTGGACAGTGCGCACACATTATCCATTGTATGTTCAAAGTTGTGTACATAGCGCACTCCTGGATGGATTGGAGAGGAATATTCCCAGATTTTTTTCTCCCTAAATTGGCCTGGGTTCTTATCTGGTTTTTGCCTCTCCCAGGAGATCACATGGCTCCGGTTGGGGTGGAGTGTAGAATGTTTCAGTATAAGGGGTGTTGCAGTTGTGTGAGGGGGGGGGGACTGGTTGGGCTGGATGCTCTTTGCCTTTCTGCCAGTGTTCATAGGTTTATATGTAACCTTCAGGGCTGCTGACCGAGGGCCGTGCGGCTCTTTGTCGGCCGGCGCGGACACGCTGGGCCGAAATGGCCTCCTTCTGCGCTGTAAATTTCTATGTTTCTCTGTACATGTGGCATTCGCCTCCTGTAACACTCTCCTGATTCGCCCCTCAGCCGCAGCTCAACTTACCATTTCGTTTTCCTTGCCTCTGAGAACTTGGTCTCCATTATGGGGGTCCCCATGTGCTCCGGACACGCTGAACCTGGGTCCGAGGCCCGAAGCTTCTCATGCCCTGGCCCCCTAGTTTGATTTTAAAAGAGGCATGGCTGGGATTTTCTAAAAGCGTTTCCTGACACCTCTCTCCCATTCTCTCCAGGGCTCCATCACCCCTCCTTTTCCAATACTATCAACACCACGCTTCGCAATGCCGTTTCATCCCACTTCTGGTTCTCCCAGGCCCTTGCACCAATGCTCCCGCGCACCTGGCCAGCACTCCCAAACTTGGCTTGTATCCCCTTGAGTTGAGAAGGTTGAGGGGTGATCTAATCGCTGATTAAGGAAATAAATCGTGTAGTTACAACAACAACTTGCATTTATATATAGTGCCTTTAACGTAATGAAACGTCCCAAGGGGCCTCACAGGAGCGTTATGAGACCCAAAAAATTGTCATCGAACCACACTAGGAGCAATTAGGGTAGGTGAGCAAAAGCTTGGTCAAAGAGGTAGGATTTAAGGAGCGTCTTGAAGGAGGAAAGAGAGGTCGAGGCAGGGAGTTCCAGAGCTTCCAGAGAACCAGAGAAACTCTTTCCTCTAGCTGGGGAATGCAGAACAAGGGGACGTAAACTTAATACAGGTTGAGCGTTCCCGAATCCGGCAACCTCGGGACCGAGGGCTGAGCCGGTTTTTGGATATTTCCGGATTTTGGATCGTCAGAATGGGAGGGGGGAGGGGGTTCTGAGGAGCTGTTTGGGTCGTCGGCCGCGTCCAGGAGGTCGTGGGGCAGCGCCCCACCGCCGTGGAAGTGTTCGGGCCGGTGAGGAGGCCCCGAGGCAAGGGCAGCGGCAGAGGGGCCCCCGAGGTCGGCAAGTCCGGATTCCGGAACATTTTACGGATTCCGGACGACCCTGCCACCCATCGGTCAGGATTACGGAGCTCCGGATTTTGGACGCTCGACCTGTATATCTTTCCTGGGGTTCGATGGCCAATACTGATCGCAGTGATGGGGGCGGGGGGAGGGTCTGACCAGAGCTCTATACAACTGAAAGCATCACCACCTCACTTTTGAATGCGAGTCCTCTTGAGAATAAATGTAAGCTGGGATTGTTCTCCTTAGAACAGAGGCGGTTCAGGAGGACCTAATCGAGGTATTCAAAGGTATGAGGGGTTTTGATGGAGCAAGTAGGGTGATACTATTTCCTCTGGCAATTGGTCATGGATTTTAAATAATTGGTGGAGAACCAGAGGGAGAAATGAGGAGAAATTTCTTCACACGCAGGTTTTGTTAAAGCTGGAACCCTCTGCCTAAAAGGGTCATGCAATCAGATGCCACAGGAACCTTCAAACAGCAATTGGACATTTAGCTGAAGAGGACTCAGTTGCAGGGTCATGGGGGCAAAGCTGTGATGTGAGACTAAATTGGACAGCTCTATCAAAGGGCCGGCATAGGCGAGACGGGCTGAACGGCCTCCTTTGGTGCGGTGCCTCTCTACCTCTCTTTCCTCCTTTTAAGACGCTCTTTTAAAACCTACCTCTTTGACCAAACCCTTGGTCATCTGCTGTAATTTCTTCTTATGTGGCTCGGTGCCAAATTTATTTGTTTTAGTCTTGGAACACTGCTGTGAAGCGCCGCAGGGATGTTTCACTACGTTGAAGGCGCTATATAAATACCAAGTTGTTGTTGTAAGATTCTCCGATTCGAACAATCCATACGACCAATGTCATGGGTGCATTTTAATTTTTGGGGGCGGTTATTTGCCCGGGTTTGAACAAAAGGCCTTCCTACCGGGTCTGGGGTGGTCCGGACAGAGACATTTCCCGTCGGCACTGTTGCAGGTAGCGAGGCTTGGCTCGAAACTGCGACTGCTGTGAGAACGCCGGGTGGGGGGGGGGGTGAGGCGCGAGCTGGCTGAGGCCACAGGAAAGAAGCAAGTTTATTGGGGGGGGGGGGGGGGGGGGGCAGGTGGGACTGGTCAGAAGCTGCTACACCTGAATCGGCTGCTGCTGAAGAAGGTGCTTGTATGGGCTGCACACGTCTGCACGGGCCCACATCCTGCCGGTGGAAGGCAAGCGGCGTGTCTGCAACACCCCTCGGCCTCGTGCAGACGTCCTCGCCTGCCGTGTTCTTTATTTCCTTCCTCCAGCTCAAGATGTTTGCCAGCTTCGTTGGTGACAGCGCAGCCTGAACTGTCTCCCCACGGCAGCGCGTGTCAAGGTAACGTGTTTCCGTCTTTCGCAGTGCGGTGCGGTGCGGTGTGTCGCGTATGGTCCGGACTCGCCACCCCTGCACACTGCGCTTCCTCTTGCCGTCCACAGGCCGTGACCACATCCGACGCTCTCAGAAATTTAGCTTTTTATTTTTGAGCCAGCCCGTTGCTTGACAACTGTGACCTGCTGCGTCACCCTGCCTCCCCAGAACCCCTCGACCGTTGCTGGCTTTGCGACTGATTTTTTTTTCCGTTCCACTTGTTATGTTGAAAGGCTGTTCCGTTTCGTGTGTTTTTGTTTATTTTCCAATCCAATTAATCTCTTGCGCCTGCTACTCGCAGATTTGTACTGGGTTTCTCAGCGGGTTACTGGTTGGTTTTCCAGACGTTTTGCAGCCCACACACACACACACACACTCGCTCTCTCGCTCTCTCGCTCTCTCATTCTCTCATTCTCTCACTCTCACTCTCTTACTCACTCTCTTACTCACTCGCTCTCTCACTCGCTCGCTCTCTCACGCTCTCTCTCTCTCTCTCTCTCTCTCTCTCACTCACTCTCTTACTCACTCTCTTACTCACTCCCTTACTCTCTTACTCACTCTCTTACTCACTCTCTCACTCATCTCTCACGCACTCATCTCTCACTCACTCATCTCTCACAAACACACACACACACTCAAGTTTGTAGTTTGACATCTGCCGAAAAGTCTAGTTCTGAAACACTCAGCGAGCGTGACCCTAAACAAAGGCAGACGCAGATCTGGGACAGCGCCAAGGAGCTGGGAGGAAGGAAGGAAGGAAGGTCTCGGTTCGGAGAAGCCAGTGATTCTGCATCATTGAACTCCAGGCCCAGGATTCTAGGTGGCTGAGGGCAATGTTTACTGGGGGCTGTGGGGGCAGGGAAGAGACTCGAGGAATCGCACAAAATCCCATTGAGGTGAAACCATTTTGCCCATTAAAACTGATTCCTCTAGTGCCCGACTCTGCCATTATAGCATCCAGCTAGTAATCCAGAGGCCTAGATTAATGATCCAGAGTTCAAATCCCACCACGGCAGCTGGGGAATTTAAATTCAGTTAATTAAATAAATCCGGAATAAAAAGCTAGTGTTAGTAATGGTGACCATGAAACTACCGGATTGTCATTAAAAACCCATCTGGTTCACTGAGTCCTTTAGGGAAGGAAATCTGCCGCCCTTACCCGGTCTGGCCTATAGGTGACTCCAGACCCACAGCAATGTGGTTGACTCATAACTGCCCCCTGAAATGGCCCAGCGAGCTGTTCGGTTGCTACAAAGAACAGTCGGCGGCTCACCACCACCTTCTCGAGGGCAATTAGGGACGGGCAATAAATACTGGCCTTGCCGGCGACGCCCACATCCTTTGAACAAATAAATTAACTGCATTTCGAACGTTTCCCAAAGTTCCTGTCCCTGCTCCTCTGCCCGACAGGTCTTCCTCAAAACGTACTACTCTTTGAATAAAGACATTCTTTGATCTGCTTGCAGTTTATCTTTCCACTCCTGCTTTCCTGGCTTACTCCTGAAGTGCAAATTTGAGTCAGTATTTGTTGGGGCGACTGGGCGCTCCAGCTCTTCCGACACCAAAACTTCACTGGTATGGAGAACACGTTCGAGTCGGAGCTCTGACTCAATAGCCCCAATTCACGGACCGCCACTCCTAATCAGCATGGCTCCTGGCTGGGACCACAACCGCACAAAATTCCAATTAATATTTTACGTGTCTGATAAGATCCAGCCTGCCCCCACACTCTCTAACTCATAGGATTATATAGGATACCCGCTCAACCAGTGCATGCTTCAGCTCCACTCGAGCCTCCAGCAAACAAAAGGTTTGGTTAGATTTTCATGGCTTGCTAATCTCTTGCACCTTTCTAATGTGGTTGGATGACGCATGGACTGAGTTGAGCTTGGGACCCTGGAAAATTAAAAGAATCCCCTCCATTTTGTATATCTCATTCATTCTTCGTTTTCTTTCTCTAGTATCGTTCAGCCACCTCGGTCCCATGCTCTGTGATTCCTTCCCCAAACCTCTCTGCCTCTCCAATTTTAAAATCCTCCTTAGAATCCCCCTCTTTGACTAAGTATTTGGGTCACTCTCTTGGTCTCTCATCCTTTGGCTCGACATCCATTTATAATCTGATTGTAACCACAACACACCGTGGGACTTCTTCAAGAAAAAAGAAAGACTTGCATTTATATAGCGCCTTTCGTGACCACTGGCACTTTACAGCCAATGAAGTACTTATGGAGTGTAGTCACTGTTGTAATGTGGGAAACGCAGCAGCCAAGTTGTGCACAGCAAGCTCCCACAAACAGCAATGTGATAACCAGAGAATCTGTTTTTGTTATGGTGATTGAGGCAGAAATATTGGCCCCAGGACACCGGGGATAACTCCTCTGCTCTTCCTCGAAATAGTGCCACGGGATCTTTTATATCCACCCGAGAGAGCAGACAGGGCCTCGGTTTAACGTCTCATCCGAAAGATGGTACCTCTGACAGTGCAGCACTCCCTCAGCACTGCACTGGAGCGTCAGCCTAGATTTATGTGCTTCAAGTGTCTGGAGTGGGACTTGAACCCACAACCTTCTGCCTCAGAGGCGAGGGTGCTGCCCACTGAGCCACGGCTGACCCCGCATTAAAGGTAGCTTATTAAATGCAAATGGTTGTTGTAGTGGGTGCCACCGTGATACCATGTTTAAACAATGTGGGACTGATCACTTAAAGCACAATTTAGTATTTTGCATCCTGTAAGAGTCGGTCCATCTCGATAGATTATGTGTAAGTATGTTTACAATTGGATGACATCCTGGGTCTGTGTGTCGACAGGGCATCACACAGGAGTTGGATGCAGTCAGTCAGACAGTGTACCTACACCTTGGGTTGCTCCTTACCGATGCGAATGTTTTATAGGCTGTTGCTTTCAGTATTTTGAAGACAGAGAGAGTTGTTCCTGTGGTGGGCTGGTTGTGGTTTGCAAATTGATGCTTTTTCCCCTCTCTTTTTCTTAATTTAAAATTTGACTTTGATGGGGAGTTTGTGGCATTGTGAATTTGGTCGTGTTGCAAAAAGTAATTTCATCGAAGCCTTACTGCACTGCCCTTGGCGAGACAGTTACTCTCCAAAATGCTCAAGCGCTGGTTCACATCTTGCAACGATTACCAGAGAACCGGGTTCCTCGTGCCACAAGCGATTTCTTCAGGGTTGGGTTTCTGGAAAGGTTGTGTCTCTGCCAACCTCACATCTTGCGAACTGAGAATGAGTGATCCTGGGCTGGCTAATAGCTTTTTTTTTTATTTTGCCTTCATTTGTGCAGACCAAGGGGTCGGAATTGGGTTGTGGACGCCGGCCAGTACCGCCGGCGGGAGGTGGCAAACGGGGCGGCAAAGGCCGACCGTCGTCGGCAATCGGCGTCCCAGCCCCGGCTGAAATTCAGTCGGCTCTTTGGCGGAGGCAACACTGTGCCGGCTAACGCCACTCGCGTGGCGATGTCATCCAGCGTGCAATGCCTCTTTGACGCCTCTGTCGCGACGTTTGCTTTGTACAGGTGACGTACCGGCAGGTGGCCGCACAGCCAAAAATGAGTGTTGGTTAAAGAGCGGGTCTCGGGCAAGAAAGGAAGGTTAAATTTTTCTCTCTATATTTATTTTTGCCTGTTTTCATTAGTTTGAAGAGTGGGGAAGTTTTAGTTATTATTCCCCCGGTTTTTTTCCGAGCATGGCAGCAGCCTCCCGTTGCGATAGTCGGTCGGCCTCCTGAGCTCCTGCCCCGTTGGCGACGAGGGCGAGTGTGGAACGCCACTCTTGAGCGCTGCTCTCTCACCTTCGGGAGTTAAAACTGAATTTGGCAGTTTGAGGCGGCACCTAACGCCCGGCATTATCGTCAGCACTCGAGCGGTAACATCGCCTCAAAAACGGCCATAACTAATTTCGACTCCCAAGAGTCTCTGAATTCAGCTGGTTTCCTGGAGCTCACTTGCTTGATGTAGGCCATAGTTTTTTTTTGCCTTTATCGCAGGAGTTAGCTTTACTAGCAGTTGGGGGAAGAGTAATGAACAAGGCTGCAGCGGCTGATGGGGTGAGTGTTGATGGGCCTGGTGGCCTTTTCTCGTCTATCTTTTAATATGTTTATATCGGAGCTGCTGTGGATGAACAAGATGAATATTTCTCCGTAGGACGACAAGCAACAGCCTGTATTTATCTCGCGACTTTAACATAGTAAAATGTCCCCGAGGTGCTTCACAGGAGTGTAATCAGATCAGATCAGATCAGCTCTCTGAGGCAGCGAATTCCACAGATTTACTACCCTCTGAGAGAAAAAATTCCTCCTCCATCTCCGGGCCGCCCATTTAAAACTGAGATGAGGAGGAATTTCTTCTCTGAGGGTTGTAACTCTGTGGAATTCGCTGCCTCAGAGAGCTGTGGAAGCTGGTCATTGAATATATTTAAGACAGAGATAGACAGTTTCTTAACCGATAAGGGATTAAGGGGTTGTGGGGAGCGGGCAGGGAAGTGGAGCTGAGTCCATGATCGGATCAGCCATGATCTTATTAAATGACGGAGCAGGCTTGAGGGGCCGTATGGCCGACTCCTGCTCCTATTTCTTAAGTTCTTATGTTTATTATTTGACACCGAGCTAAAGAAGGAGACACGAGGACAGGTGACCAAAAGCTTGGTCACAGTGGTCAGTTTTAAGGCACGTCTTAAAGGAGATAGAAGTGGAGAGATTTAGGCCCCAAGTTTCCACACGCGACAAAACGGGCGCCCCTCCGAGCTGGGCGCCCGTTTTTCGCGCCTGAAAAAAAAACGCGATTCTGGAGCGCCCTGCAGCTCCATGGCAGCTTGGCGTGGCGCCCAGGGGGCGGAGCTTACCACTCGCGCCGATTTTGTAAGTGGGAGGGGGCGGGTACCATTTAAATTTGTTTTTTTCGTGCCGGCAACCCTGCGCGTGCACGTTGGAGCGTTCGCGCACGCGCAGTGTGAAGGAAACATTGGCACTCGGCCATTTTTGTAGTTCTTTGTAGCTGTTTAATTTTTGAACATTTTTTAATAAAAGCACATTGCCATCAGCACATCAGTGAGAAGGCTGCAGGAAGCCTCAGAAAGTTGAGGCAGTCGTTTCCCGATGGCCTCCTCTCCCCCCCCCCCCCAGCCGTCGGGAATGGCTGCCTCAACTTCTGAGGCGTCCTGCAGCCTTCTCACTGCCTCCTCCCCCCCCCGCCCCTGCCGTCGGGAACGGCTACCTCCTCCTCCCTCCCTGCCTTCCCACCCCCCCTCCCTACCGTCGGTCGGTCGGTTGGGCCCGTCCTCCCTCCCTCCCGTTCGCGGGAACGACGCCACACCGCTGAGCTGACTGAACCTGCCTGAAGCACTTTCACACAGGTAGGAAGATGGTTTATTTAATCTTTTATTTGCTTGTAAATGTTTATTCAGGTTGGATTTATTTGTATAATATTTGTATAAGTATAAATAAGGATTTATTGTAGAATTTAATGACTTCCCTTCCCCCCACCTCGTTCTGGACGCCTAATTTGTAACCTGCGCCTGATTTTTTAATGTGTAGAACAGGTTTTTTCAGTTCTACAAAAATCTTCACTTGCTCCATTCTAACTTAGTTTGGAGTACATTTTCACTGTGGAAACTTTGAAATCAGGCGTCAGTGGCCGGACACGCCCCCTTTTGAAGAAAAAATTCTGTTCCAAAGTGAAACTGACTAGAACTGCAGGAAAAAAAATGTGGAGAATTGCGATTTCTAAGATAGTCCGTTCTCCACCAGTTGCTCCTAAAAATCAGGAGCAAATCATGTGGAAACTTGGGGCCTTAAGGAGGGAATTACAGAGCTGAGATTCATAGAATGGTTACAGCACAGAAGGAGGCCATTCGGCCCGTCAAGCCCGTGCCGGCTCTCTGCAAGAACACTTCAGCCAGTCTCGCTCTCCCCTCCCTTTCCCCGTAGCCCTGCAAATCTTTTTCCTTCAGGAACTTATCCAATTCCCTTTTGAAAGCCGCGATTGAATCTGCCTCCATCACCCTTTCAGGCAGCACATTCTAGATCCTAACCACTCGCTGCATAAAGAAAAAATGCGTTTTTTTCTCATGTCGCCTTTGGTTCTTTTTGCTAATCACCAATCACCAATCCCCATTGACGCCTGGGATTCCCTGGCCAAAGACCGCCCTAAGTGGAGGAAGTGCATCCGGGAGGGCGCTGAGCACCTCGAGTCTCAGCGCCGAGAGCATGCAGAAATCAAGCGCAGGCAGCGGAAAGAGCGTGCGGCAAACCAGTCCCACCCACCCCTTCCCTCCACGACTGTCTGTCCCACCTGTGACAGGGACTGTGGCTCTCGTATTGGACTGTTCAACCACCTAAGAACTCATTTTAAGAGTGGGAAACAAGTCTTCCTCGATTCCGAGGGACTGCCTATGATGATGATTAGGGCCTCAATGGCTAAAGGCCTTAAAGCGCCCGAGGTGTGGCGAAAAAAGTGGGGGTTACACAAGGGGTCAAGGCTGAAAAAACGCTGCGTTCACGGAGGGCTGTAGGACTGAAGGAGGTCACAGCGATGGGGAGGTGCGAGGCGATGGATGGATACGGAGGAAAATCTACTGGGCAGATTAACCCAGGCGCCTTACGCACACCTTAGTGGAGTGAACGCACATTGAAGGCTTTTCCAGATCCAACTTATTAAGATTCCTTCTGCATCTTTGCCCTCTTTATCTCCTCCCCTTCCCAGCTACACACCACCTTAGTTAAAACACATGCCTTGGACTGGCTTGATCCCAAAGATCTTGGACAGCTGCCAGGGAGCACTCAACAACATTCGAGTAGAGAGAAAAAAAAAATAATTCTCGCAGCATCCCATTAACTCTCTGAGCATTTCACGTGCAGTGAATTATATTCCCCAGTTGCTGCACCAGCCATTTTACACGCAGTGGTCCATGGGGTGAGCGACCATTTACTCTCATTTTTGGTGGGTGTACTTTGATGGACGGGGCGGGGAGAGGATATGTTGTTCGGGGTAACCAGGACATTTCCCTGCTACTCTTCAAATAACAGCTGCGGGACCTTTAACTCCATAAAAGCAGGAGTCGGCCATTCGGCCCCTCGAGCCTGCTCTGCCATTCAATGAGATCATGGCTGATCTTCTACCTCAACTCCACTTTCCTGCTCTATCCCCATATCCCTCGATTCCCTTTATATCCAAAAATCTATCGATTTCTGTCTTCAGTATATTCAACGACCGAGCCTCCACAGCCCTCTGGGGTAGAGAATTCCAAAGATTCACCACCCTCTGAGTGAAGAAGTTTCTCCTTATCTCTGTCCTAAATGGTCGACCCCTTATTCTGAGACTGTGACCCCTGGTTCTAGACTCCCCAACCAGGGGAAACATCCTCCCTGCATCTACCCTGTCGAGCCCTGTAAGAATTGTGTATGTTTCAATGGGATCATCTCTCACTCTTCTAAACTCTCAAGAATATTGGCCTAGTCGACTCAATCTCTCCTCATAGGACAATCCCCCCCATCCTAGGAATCAGTCTGGTGAAGCTTTGTTCGCTAAGGAGGCAGTTCAGAGAAGATTCACGAGGTCGATTCCTGAGATGATGGGGTTGACTTATGAAGAAAGGTTGGGCCTATACTCAATGAAGTTTCGACGATTGTATTGAAACACAAGATTCTGAGGGGGCTGGACAAGGTAGATGCAGAGAGGATGTTTCCCCTGGAATCGAGAACAAGGGGGCATAGTTTCAGAATAAGGGGTCGCCCATTTAGAACTGAGATGAGGAGGAATTTCTTCTCTGAGGGTTGTAAATCTCTAGAATTCTCTGCCCCAGAGAGCTGTGGAGGCTGGGTCATTGAATATATTTAAGGTGGAGATAGACAGATCTTTGCGCGATAAGGGAGTGAAGGGTTATGGGGAGCGGGCAGGGAAGTGGAGCTGAGCCCAAGATCAGATCAGCCATGATCTTATTGAATGGTGGAGCAGGCTCGAGGGGCCGTATGGCCTACTCCTGCTCCTATTTCTTATGTTCGTTACACTCCTGTGGCAAATATATCTATCCTTCCTTCGGTAAGGAGACCAAAACTGTACACATTACTCCTGGTGTGATTTCACCAGGGCCCTATATAGTTGCAGTAAGACATCTTTACTCTTATAATCGAATCCTCTTATAATAAAGGCAAACATGCCATTTGCTTTCTTAATTGCTTGCTGTACCTGCACATTAACTTTGAGTGATTCACCCACCTGAAGAGGCAGAGAAGGGCCTCTGTTTGATGTCACATCCGAAGACATGTTGCATCTAATAATGCAATTCTCCCTCAGTACTGTGCTGAATGACAACCTCCACACTATGCTCAAGTCCCGGAGAGAGCATTCCTTTTGTTAGTCTGACAGGTAGACAGACACTGCAGCAGATTGGTGGGGAGGAAATATGCAGCAGGTTAGGGGGAGACACTGTGCATGCCCCCTAGCACTTGCTGATCGCATGATTTTACTCTAATGTGCTGTACTTTGGCTCCTGAAATTATCACCAACTCTTCAAAAATAGATTCGGTTTATGATATTCTGTCAGTTGACTTTTAACTACTTTATTTTTATTTTAAACTCAAAAACAATTAATCCTGTGCTACTTTTTGTATTGGTGATAATTTAACTTGTGATGGTTAACTTCTCAGTATTACTCAAATGATTCCAATGACCTTCCCATCCCTTTTCTGTGCATCATGTCTCGTTTCCGATTCCCGCTCCCTGAAGCCCACTCTGCGTTGTTCCTGTATCTGGCTATAATTGCTGGATCACCTGTAAGGCGAGGGAGAGCAACACCATGCTGTAAGTGGTTGGTGACGGGCAGCGATTAGGCATTTGGCATGGTGGCTGCAAAATGCCAGGGGTGTGCAGTTATCAGAAAGTGTTCCGCAGATTGGTGTCAGCCGTGGCTCAGTGGGCAGCACCCTCGCCTCTGAGTCAGAAGGTTGTGGGTTCAAGTCCCACTCCAGAGACTTGAGCACAAAAATCTAGGCTGACACTCCCAGTGCAGTGCTGAGGGAGCGCTGCACTGTCGGAGGTGCTGTCTTTCGGATGTGACATTAAACCGAGGCCCCGTCTGCTCTCTCAGGTGGACATAAAAGATCTCACGGCACTATTTCGAAGAAGAGCAGGGGAGTTAATTCCCGGTGTCCTGGCCAATATTTATCCCTCAATCAACGTAACAAAAACAGTTTCCCTGGTCATTATCCCTTTGCTGTTTGTGGGAGCTTGCTGTGCACAAATTGCCTGTCGTGTTTCCCACATTATCAAGGGAAGGTCGTGTCTGACTAACTTGATTGAATTTTTCAAGGAGGGTCAATGAGGGCAGTGTATATAATGTAGTGTATATGGATTTTAGCAAACCTTTTGATAAGGTCCCACATGGTAGACTGGTCACGAACTGATAATGAATAAGAAAGCTGTAGACTGCAGGCAGATCTCAATGTACTGGACAGGTGGGCAGAACAGTGGCAAATGGAATTCAATCCGGATAAGTGTGACGTAATACATTTGGGGAGGTCTAACAAGGCAAGGGAATACAAAATAAATGATACAACACTGAAAAGTGTAAAGGAGTGCAGGTCCACAGATCCCTGAAGATAGCAGGCCAGGTAGATAAGGTGGTTCAGAAGGCATATGGAATATTTGCCTTTATAAGTCATGACATGGAATACAAGAGCACGGAGGTTATGCTTGAACTGTATAAAACACTGATTAAGCCGCAGCTGGAATACTGCGTGCAGTTCTGGTCACCACATTACAGTAAAGTTGTGATTGCACTGGAAAGGGTGCAGAGGAGATTTATAAGAATGTTGCCTGGACTGGAGAATTTTGGCTATGAGGTAAGATTAGAGATGCTGGGTTTCTTTTCTTTGGAACAGAGGAGGCTGAGGGGAGACCTGATTGAGGTGTATAAAATTATGAGGGGCCTGGATAGGAAGGACCTGTTTCCCTTGGCAGAGAGGTCAACAACCAGGGGGCAGAGATTTAAAGTAACTGGGAGGAGGTTTCGAGGAGATTTGAGGGGAAATTTCTTCTCCCAGAAGGTGGTGGGGGTCGAGAACTCACTGCCTGAAAGGGTGGTAGAGGCAGAAACCCTCACCACATTTAAAAGATACTTGGATGTGCACTTATTGGGCCCAAGTTTCGAGCCGCGCCTAGAACGGCACAGTCCCGACCTGGACGCCCGTTTTTCGCGCCACAAAGTGCACCTAAAAAAACCTCCGTATTCTCCAGCTCCCTGCAGGTCCTCTGGCCCTCGGCACAGCGCAGCAGGAGCTGTAGGGGGCGGAGCCAGGTCCCTGCGCTGAAAACAGTGCCGGGACCTCTGTGTGGGAGGGGCCCGAAGCACGCAGCCACTCGCCCTGGCCGAATGGCCTCACTGGGGCTGCGTGAATAAAGCTCCTCCCACGGCCAGCTCCTGCTTCCTCCCGACTCGACTCGACTCGACTCCCGCGTCCCGCCTCCAGACCCGACATCCGCTCCCCACCCCCCCCACCCGCCTCCGGACCCGACTCCAGCTCCCCCCCCCCCGCCTCTGGACCCGACTCCCGCTCCCCCCCCCCCGGACTGGATCCGACCTGACCTCCCTCCCCCCCAACCCGAACCGAACTGACCTCCCTCCCACCACCCCCCCGACCTGACCCAATGCACCTACCTGTAAATCTGATGCTGGGGACGGGCCCTGCCCGAAGTCTTGGGCCTGGCCCGTTCAGTCTCCCTCCCCCTTCTCCTTCCCCCCCCCCCCCCAATCTCCTTCCCCTTCCCCCCCCCCCCACAATCTCCTTCTCCCCCCTCCCCCCCCAATCTCCTTCTCTCACCCCCATCTCCTTCCCCCCCCATCTCCTTTATCCCCTTCTCCCCTTCTCCCTTCTCCCCCATCTCCCCCCCATCTCCCCCATCCCTCCCCCTTCTCCCCCTCCCCTCGCTGTCAGAAACACAGACACTGACAGACAGAGAATGAGAGACACACACACAGACAGACAGAGAGATAGAGACCACACTGAGGGGGGCATCCCAGCATGCTGTTGGAGGGCTCCCAGTGCTGCAGTCAGTAAGTAGAAAATCTTTTATTTATTGATTTAAAAAAAAAAATTATTTCTTATTTATTTTTTTTGATTGATTTATTGGTTGATTTATTGATGTATTTATCATTTATTATTGATGATGGCTCTTTATTTGTAAAACTGAAGTGTTTAATGTTTGTAAACTTCCCTTTAAACCCCCCCTCCCCCATTCCCTACGTCTGATTTTCTAAAGTGTAGACAAGGTTTTTTCGAGCGCACAAAAATCTTCACTTACTCCATTCTAAGTTAGTTTGGAGTAAGTTTTCACTGACGAAACTTTGAAAACAGGCGTAAGTGGCCGGACACGCCCCCTTTTGAAAAAAAATTCTGTTCCAAAGTGAAACTGTTCTAACTGACTAGAACTGGAGCAAACTAAATGACGAGAATTCCAATTTCTAAGATACTCCGTTCTACACCAATTGCTCCTAAAAATCAGGAGCAAATCATGTGGAAACTTGGGGCTAAAGTGCTGTAACCTACAGGGCAACGGACCAAGAGCTGGAAAGTGGGATTAGACTGGATAGCTCTTGGTCGGCCGGCGCGGACATGATGGGCCGAATGGCCTCCTGTGCTGTACATTTCTATGATTACAGCAGTGACTACACTTTAAAAAGTGCTTCATTGGCTATAAAGCGCTTTGGGACGTTGGCACTACATAAATGCGTCTTTTTCACATTCGATATTTGAATGGATGGGGATTTTGGTTCGATATTTCCCAGAATAGAAGGGCACGTTATAACATTTTAAAGATCGTTTAAAATGGTTTGTATTTTGTTGCTGTATTTGAAAAAAGTATAATGAATATGGGGCGGGGGGAATAAATAAGAATACAGGGAGCAAATTTGATTCTATTTTTCACCCACATTTCTTTCTTGTTAACTCTTCTTCACTTATATATATACTTTAAAATACTCCCCAAACCCCCCCCCCCCGTAACTGGTCCCATAACAATTTTTCTTCCTCCTTTAACAAAATCCAGCTGCATGCCTCTTGGCATTGTGCACGGTGCCAGCAATTCTCGCACGGCATCATGCCCACAGCTCAGTTCACTCAGGACACCAATCCCTAGCTTCCGCACGAACGTAGAGAGAGAGACGTTCCACCAGTACCCCTGCCCCCTTCACCCAGCACAGGGCACCGTGCTGGTGGGCACTTTCACCATTGCCTTTGAGAACCCCGCTGGGTGATGAATTTAGTCCGACTTGGCTGTGGGTTAACATTTCCACAGATGCCACATCACCCGGATTATAATTAAGGATTGTCGTCTTCGTTTCAAGGGACTGCTTTGTAAGTTCCAAGTGAAAGAAAGCAAGACTTCCATTTACACAACACCTCACAGCCAAAGAAGGACTTTTTTTTTGAAACACAGCAAAGCAATTATCGCACAGCAAGGTCCCATAAACAGCAGTGTGATAATCCCCAGATAATCTGATTTTGTGATGTTGATTGAGGGATAAATATCGGCCAGGACACCGGGGATAACTCCCCTGCTGTAGGATCTTTTACGGCCACCTGGGAGAGCAGATGGGGGGCCTTGGTTCAACGTCTCATCCGAAAGAATGCCCCTCCGACAGTGCGGCGCTCCCTCAGCACTGCACTGCAGTGTCAGCCTAGATTTTGTACTCCAGTCCCTGGAGTGGACCACAGACCTTCTGACTCGGGTGAGAGTGCTGCTCACTTGAGCCATGGCTGACAAAGAACATGGTCTTAAATCTATATCTTTGTGCAATTGCTTCCCCCGGCCCAGCTTCCAAATGATATTGCCACTGACGCGGCAATGCAGAATTTAAGATGGGAGCACTGAGGGGTGCAGCTCAACTTGTGAAACATAAAGAAACCCATAAAAACTAAAACCATGCTTGCTCTGCCTATTTCAGGCAGTGTGCCATAGGACTGACAGGCTGCCATCAGTCTCGAAGATGGATCCAACTAAATACTTATCCTGGAATGCAAGATGCAATGAAAGGCTACTAGTTTCCTGCATTACAACAGTGACTACACTTTTTTTTTTAAAGTACATGGCTGTAAATCACTTTGAAAGAAAAAAGGCAGACTTGCATTTATATAGCGCCTTTCACGGCCATCAAACGGCCCAAAGCGCTTCACAGCCAATGAAGTACTTTTTGAAGTGTAGTCACTTTTGGGAATTTGAGACATCCTGAAGTCGTGAAAGGCGCTATATAAATTCAAGCCTTTTCTTTCTCTGTCTCTCGCGCACCCATTTGCTTTGTCAAATTGTAGTTGAGACCAGTGATGGACAACAGCAAGCTAGTTCCCAGCTTGTGGGTTCTTCACTGAGCAGAGCAAAGGTTCTTTATGAAGCTTTTGTGGAATTGTATGACAGGGACAACTTGTTACTTTTTTGAGTACTTAACTGGCCTTTTTTTGTCAGGGCAATTTCTCGTGGTCATGTGACGGACATGTTGAATTTCCTTTCCTGAGAACCACTGCTCTGCCAAGATTGCCCCTTCCCTCTTTCAGCTTCTACTTCCCTTTCAGGTAACCACTTCCCTGTCTGAAGCTGTTCAGCTACCGTAGCCACGGTCAGCATCGTCTGCATGTCAAACACAAGCGGTGTCAAACCTCTCATCCCACAGCAGCTGCCGTGACTTACGGTTGCAAGTGTTATATTCCTATTGGAAAAAAAATGTTAACCTGACTGTTTACCAGGGGACACAGTCTAAGGATAAGGGGTGAGCCATTTAGGACCGAGATGAAGAGAAACTTCTTCACTCAGAGTTGTGAACCTGTGGAATTCTCTTCCGCAGAGAGTTGTTGAGGCCAGTTCGTTCGATATATTCAAGAGGGGGTTGGATATGGCCCTTACGGCTAAAGGGATCAAGGGGTATGGAGAGAAAGCAGGAAAGGGGTACAGGTGAATGATCAGCCATGATCTTATTGAATGGTGGTGCAGGCTCGAAGGGCCGAATGGCCTACTCCTGCACCTATTTTCTATGTTTCTATGTTTATTTAAAAAGGCTAATTATCGTGGCTTGGTCAAGCATCAGAAGAACAGTACATCAGATGAATAGAATGCAGTTGTCAGCATCTTTGTCAGCTGTGGCTCAGTGGGTAGCACCCACGCCTCTGAGTCAGAAGGTTGTACCCTGTCTGCTGTCTCAGATGGACGTAAAAGATCCCATGGCTCTATTTCAAAGAGAGAGCAGGGGAGTTCTCCCTGGCGTCCTGGGCCAATATTTATCCCTCAATGTGCTTCATTTCCAGTCTCCATAGATGCAATGTAACATCAGTAACTATGTGTGATATAGTGCAGCTGGCAGTGATCACAGTAGTTGGGAGCACTCTCGCCTCTGAGTCCGAAGGTTGTGGGTTCAAGTCCCGCTCCAGGGACTTGAGCACATAAATCGAGGCTGACACTCCCAGTGCAGTGCTGAGGGAGCACTGCAATGTCAGAGGTGCCGTCTTTCGGATGAGACATTAAACCGAGGCCCAGTCTGCCCTCTCAGGTGGACGTAAAAGATCCCACGACACTATTTCGAAGAAGAGCAGGGGAGTTCTCCCCGGTGTCCTGGCCAATATTTATCCCTCGATCAACATCACTAAAGCAGATTATCTGGTCATCGTCACGTTTTTGTTCGTGGGAGCTTGCTTTGCGCAGATTGGCTGCCGTGTTTCCCACAATAAAACAGTGACTATACTTCAAAAGTACTTAATTGGCTGTAAAGCGCTTTGAGATGTCCGGTGGTCGTGAAAGGCGCTATAGAAATGCAAGTC
Organism: Pristiophorus japonicus; assembly: GCF_044704955.1. Taxonomy (NCBI): domain Eukaryota; kingdom Metazoa; phylum Chordata; class Chondrichthyes; family Pristiophoridae; genus Pristiophorus; species Pristiophorus japonicus. The sequence goes on from NC_091994.1 coordinate 106,144,528, forward strand.
TTTCTTTCTTTCTTGTTCCTATTGATCGATTTTGTTAGTTTAGACTAAGACAATTGGTCCCTGTTGGACCAGACTGATTCCCACTGCGTCCCCATTCTCGCAACCTGTCTGGGCCCAATGGCCTCACTAATCTCGGGGGTGGCTATCTTTGCCTCTGTGCCCTCTGGATATTTGAAGAGTTTGACCCCTCTCACATCTCTACGAAGCAATTGCTTTCAACGTTCATTTGATTATTTCACAACTAACCTCTTCCTGAATTACTAATGAGGCAGTGCTCTCCGAGGCCCCGATTCAGGGTGGTGATGATGATAAATTGCCATGAAACTCATTATTGCAGTACCTGCGCAGTGTACCCTCGAGAACGTGCGCTCGGCTTCACTCGCCTTGTGGTCTTTGCCAGCAACCTGGTAGAGTCATTGTTGGCTTTATCTTTTTGCTGTTAACTCCCAGATTGCGACATAAGCAAGCCCTATTTACAGCTGGCACCGTAGTGAGAGAGTCAAATGGAAAAACTGCACAGGGTTTTCTATCCTGAGGAAACACAAAAAGAAAGACTTGCATTTATATAGCGCCTTTCGCAATCACCGGACGTCTCACAGCGCTTTACAGCCAATGAAGTACTTTTTGGAGTGTAGTCACTCTTGTAATGTGGGAACCGCGGCAGCCAATTTGCGCACAGCAAGCTCCCAGAGACAGCAATGTGATAATGGCCAGATAATCTGTTTTTAGTGATGTTGATTGAGGGATAAATATTGGCTCCAGGACACCGGGGATAGCTCCCCTGCTCTTCTTCGAAATAGTGTCCGTGGGATCTTTTACGACCACCTGAGAGAGCAGACGGGGCCCTCGGTTTAACATCTCTCTGAAATACGGCACCTCCGACAGTGCGGCGCTCCCTTAGCACTGCACTGGGAGTGTCAGCTTAGATTTATGTGCTCAAGTCTCTGGAGTGGGACTTGAACCCACAACCTCCTGACTCAGAGGCGAGGGTGCTGCCCACTGAGTCACGGCCGACGCAAAACACATGGGCCTTATTGTGAAAGCATGGCTGTCACGTTGACGGTCCATGTATTTCCCTGCTGCGTACCAAACTCTTGTCAGCTACAAGTCTTTGAGTTCCTCAATTTGGTATTGGCATCTGCGCTGGGAAACGGCAACTCTGAGGAAAGCTCAGGCCTACTTCTCATAGTTGCCAACGTTCATATTCTTCAATTTTTGTGTCTGTCACTAATGGAATATTTATACAAGCTTCGTAAGCTGCAGAGAAAATCCACACTAGTTTCTGGGTTCCATAGTCCAAAGTCATTAAGAATGGTAGATTGGAAGGTGGGGGGGGGGGCGCGCAATTGCAAGTCCGCGTCTTGGTTTCCACTACAACAACAACTTGCATTTATATAGCGCCTGTTGAAAATTTTAGTTTAAAATCAATTGTTTCTCCGTGCGCCGTTAGGTGTTAAACATTTGTCAGTTTTCCTGTTTCAGCGTGCAGTCTGTGATATTTAGTTTCTTCAAATATAATGCTGGGGCTAGTTGGTTTATTAACCAAGATTTAACAGTAAAACTACACATTATCCGTTCATCCACTCGGCTCACAACTGCAGGCCTCATCCTGGGTGACCTGGACTCAACTGGCTGGGGTTTTATTGAGTCTTGTGAACATCATGTGACTGGCTCAGCCACTCAAAATGTCACAGCTCTGCAAACCTGTGAGCAAATGGGATGAAAATTAATATCTGCTCGATTAACATAAATGGATAAACGTCTCTGTTAAAATAACAGAGCGGGAGTTTAATTGAACTCGTTAATACATGCAGCTGCTGATATTGCACTGCGCAATTTCTCCCCGAAGAGCTATGTCCTAACTTGCCTTGATGGCAAGTGTGCCCCCCCTCTCTCTCTCTCTCTCTCTCCTCATACATTACCTGCCACTTGTTCTCTGGCCACCTGTGTATTCTTGGATCTGTGAGCAACGTACCCACCTATGATGTTTTTTTTTTGGGGGGGGGGCTTTTTTGCTACTAAGGTAAGGGATGTTGGTGCCGGAAAATTGACCACTTCATTTTGGGCGCCTGTATCCGCATCAAGCACTCCCTGATAAAACTTCCTCTTCTCTGCTTTCACTGTGTGCCAGCTTCCGCAGGTGCCACTTGTGTGACATTTATCCACTTCCTAATTCACCCATCCTGTGACCTCTCTGACTTTTATTTTTAAAAAATTTGTTCACGGGATGTTGAGACCAGCGTTTATTGGCCGTCCCTACTTGTCCTTGAGAAGGTGGTGGTGAGCCGCTGCCTTGAACCGCTGCAGTCCGTGTGGTGATACTTCTTTGTAGTGTTTTTTTTTGTTACAACTGAGTGTCTCGTTGGGCCATTTCAGAGGGCAGTTAAGAGTCAACCACATTGCTGTGGGTCTGGAGTCACACACAAGCCAGATTTCCTTCCCTAAAAGGACATTAGTCAACCAGATGGGGTTTTACGACAACCATGGTCACCATTACTGATACTAGCCTCCAGATTTATTTAATTAACTGAATTTAAATTCCCCAGCTGCCGTGGTGGGATTTGAACTCATGTCTCTGGATCATTAAAATAGGCCTCTGGATTACTGGTCCAGTAACATAACCACTATGCGTTGCTGATGTTGACTCAGGTTTCCGACTCGGAGCCATCTTATGCCATGGGCGAGGCCCAATGGGAACTGGGTTTGAATCCACCCAAACTTGTTTCATGTGGGACCCAGTGTATGTTGATATCTTCAGACGTTGATCCTACCTCTAAACTGATCTACGTTTGCATGATGTAAATAACATGTTTCATTTATAGGCAAGTTGCTGGTTATATTTATTGCCATACTAAAGTTATGTATGTGGAATGGCAATTCTCTCTCCAAAAAAATGTGTGTACCACATTGAATCACAAGGCTGTCGTGCTGTGACCCTCATCGAACTAATTGTAATGTATGATGGGTCACTGAGGCTAATTTCCATTTCGGCAGTCACCAAAGCAGTTGCTTCGGATTTTTGGGAAATCTTTCAAAGCACGTACTTTAATTTTAGGTCTTAGGTACACGAAAGGATTTTCTTTTCTTGTATAGTTCTGAGTGATGTCAGCCGTGGCTCAGTGGGCAGCACCCTCGCCTCTGAGTCCGAAGGTCGTGGGTTCAAGTCCCACTCCAGAGACTTGAGCACAAATATCCAGGCTGACACTCCCAGTGCAGTGCTGAGGGAGCGCTGCACTGTCGGAGGTGCACAGTCTTTGGGGCACTATTAAACCGAGGCTCCGTCTGCTCTCTCAGGTGGAGCTAAAAGATCTCGTGGCACTATTTCGAAGAAGAGCAGGGGAGTTTTCCCTGGAGTCTTGGCCAATATTTATCCCTCAATCAACATCACTGAAACAGATTATCTGGTCATTATCACATTGTTGCTTGTGGGAGCTTGCTGTGTGCAAATTGGCTGCCGCATTTCCCACATTACAACAGTGACTACACTCCAAAAATTGGCTGTAAAGCACTTTGAGACGTTCAATGATCATAAAAGGTGCTATATAAATGCAAGTCTTTTCTTTTCCTTTCTTTATTTCTCTCTCTCTCTCTCTCCCTCCCTCCCTTTCCTTCCTTCCTTCCTTCCTTCCTTCCTAACCGACACAGACTGATGATGGGGAGATGTGTATCGCAATCTTTAACGGCTTGTTTTCATGTTGAGAGTTCACACCTGCTTGTTGTTGCTGGATGGGGGCGGTGTTGCCTTCTGCATTAGAAGTCGCTGTGTTTCAATTCATGTCCCGGCGAAGAAGATGATGGCATTGATCCCGAGTGTGGGAAGTAGATTGGGCTGACGTGCCATTTACACCCAAACTCTGACTCTGCCGTTTGATTGGGAAGCGAGTGCGGTAATTGGCGGGTTAGGGGCCCATTCTGGGCAAGTGCTGTCAATCTACTGCATTTGATTCAAAATTAATCTCCCCGTGTTGAGGGTGATCTAAACCCGATACTTAGTCCCTCCCCAGAGGACTGATCATTGCGGTAGGGGTGTAACTCTTGTATCGTGAGAGAGTTGCCAAAAGGGAGCTGTTTGCTTTTTCTCCCACGACTTGTGCTGCCGGCTTGAGCCCGTGACCCTCGGTACTTGGGCCCAGCCCTCCGTTGTCGAGTTTTACCTTTGCAGAGGTCTATTTTTAAATTAGGTTTTCTTCAAATAGATTATTGTCAGTGGCTGTGCTAAAGTGGAGGATTGCTCGGGGCATTATCTGGCTCCTCGGCCAGGCCAACATCCCCAGCATTGAAGCACTGACCACACTCGATCAGCTCCGCTGGGCAGGCCACATTGTCCGCATGCCAGACACGAGACTCCCAAAGCAAGTGCTCTACTCGGAACTCCTTCACGGCATACGAGCCCCAGGTGGGCAGAGGAAATGCTACAAGGACACCCTCAAAGCCTCCCTGATAAAAGTGTAACATTCCCACTGACACCTGGGAGTCCCTGGCCAAAGACCGCCCTAAGTGGAGGGAGAGCATCCGGGAGGGCGCTGAGCAACTCGAGTCTCGTCGCCAAGAGGATGCAGACAACAAGCGCAGGCAGCGGAAGGGAGCGTGCAGCAAACCTGTCCCACCCATCCTTTCCCTCAACGACTATCTGTGACGGGGACTGTGGTTCTCGTATTGGACTGTTCAGCCACCTAAGGACTCCCTTTTAGAGGGACTGCCTATGATGATGATGATGATGATCTGGCTCCAGTGTTGAAACCGTCTCCAGCTTCCTGTTATTACTGTGCTGCCGTCAGCCCAAGTCTCCCATGTTGCGTGTCCAGTTTGTGAGCCTGCAAGTGGCACGACCATTTGGAAGCCCCAGAGGTGCAGCACCCAAGGGTGGGGGCCACGAGGGTGCTCCTGCGGTCGCCCACACTGCCGTGTTTCCAAACCTCAGTTGCTGAAGCTTCCCCGGTGAGCCGAGGGTGACATCCGGAGAGTCTTTCCAGGCCCTGCAACAGTGCTCGAGGCCTGAGGGATTGGCACACGAGTCAAGGAGAGTGGAAAGAAAATAAGGGAGTTTTGCCCATGAATTTGATTTTCATCAGTTGAGCTACTTGAAGACTGACTAGACCTCAGTCTTGTGTTGGTTTCGCTCCCTCACACTCCATTTAATAGATTCAGTTTTTTTTTTAAAAAAGCGAAAGTCCTGCATTTATATAGTGCCTTTCATGACCACCGGATGTTTCAAAGTGCTTTACAGCCAATGAAGAACTTTTGGAATTACTGTTGTAATGTGGGAAATGCAGCAGCCAATTTGCATACAGCAAGCTCCCACAAACAGCGATGTGATAATGACCAGATAATCTGTTTTTAGTGATGTTGATTGAGGGATAAATATTGGCTAGGACACCGGCGATAACTCCCCCTCCCCCTCCAAATAGTGCCATGGGATCTTTTAGGTCCACCTGAGAGGGCAGACGGGGGCCTCGGTTTAACATCTCATCCGAAAGATGGCACCTCCGACAGTGCAGCACTCCCTCAGCACTGCACTGGGAGTGTCAGCCTAGATTTATGTGCTCAAGTCTCAAGTGGGATTCGAACCCGCACCCTTCTGACTTAGAGGCGAGGGTGCTGCCCACTGAGCCACAGCTGACACTCCAAAGCAAATACTGCAACCTTCAACCTGCAGACCTGGAGAGATTTCCACTGCCTCTTTAGAAATGGGATTGATGAACATTGGTGGGGACCCTTCTGCCTGCCAGTTGCAATTTTCACACATCTCTACTGGACCCATTTTACCTCACGACAGCCAATGTTCCCGTTGAGCAGTGCCGTGGTCTGGAGGGCCTGTGTAGGCTGCTCACCGGCTTTTGAATGGAGCAAGAGCATGTGCGGAAATATGGGCCGTGCAGCCCCGTTAAAAGAGGCCGTGCCCCCCCCCCCCCCAAAAAAAATTAGAGTGGACATTGCCGATATTTTAGAAAGGCATTGTACGGGAGAATATTCCTGACTGAAAACCAAGTTCCTGTAAGCAAATGGCTGTGACATAATTTCATATCCTGAAGACAGTTCATGACCTTTCAAAGAGAATCAACTAATTCTATTAATTCAGGGTGGTGTTTCGGGCCCACAGAACACCTGCATCCTGCTGTTGGTTCTCATCTTTTAAAATAAACTAGCAAGGCGGGGGGGAGTGGGACTAACTGAATCGTTCTTCGAAAGAGCCAACGCCGATTCGATGGGCTGAATGACGGCCTCCTTTGCTGCACTATTCCACGATTTCCCAATTTGTGAAGCCCCCTGCCTGAATATCCTTCACAAGGTTCGTCTACTAAAAGTCCTTTCTATTGGGAATGAGAAACCTGTGACTGAGCTTACTGGACTGTATAGGAGGTCGGCACCTGGGAGTTGGGCGACTGATCCATAAACCGGTCATGTAACCTTCAGAAGGCAATTCTGCGCAGTGCAGATATGTCCCAGTGATTCCGCAAAAGTGGGCAACGGGCTGATTTGATAAAGGGCTGGTATAAAGCTGAGCAGAGACTGCCACCACTTGCGAGAGAATTCTTGTCCTTTGATAAACTCTCAGCGAAGCGTACGTTAGAGAGTCACTTTCATAAATCCATTATGTACATACATAGGACATACGGCACAGAAACAGGCCATTCGGTCCAACCAGTCCATGCCGGCGTTTATGCTCCACTCGAGCCTTCTCCCGTCTTTCCTCATCTAACTTCATCAGCATAACCCTCTATTCCCTTCTCCCCCATATGCTTGTCCAGTCTCCCCTTAAATGCATCGATACTATTCGCCTCAACCACTCCCTGTGGTAGCGAGTTCCACATTCTCAATGCTCTCTGGGTAAAGAAGTTTCTTCTGAATTCCCTATTGGATTTCTGGGTGACTATCTTATATTGATGGCTTCTAGTTATGCTCTTCCCCACAAGTGGAAACACACTCTCTGTATCCACTCTATCAAAACCTTTCATCATTTTAGAGACCTCTATTACGTCACCCCTCAGCTGCCTTTTTTCATGAGAAAAGAGACCCAGCGTGTCCATCGTTTCCTGATATTTCTGGTAACATCCTTGTAAATCTTCTCTGCACCCTCTCCAATGACTCTCTATCCTTTTTATAATATGGTGACCACTGTACACTTCTACAGATGAATGCATTGTCAGATTCTAAGAGAATGCTTTGAGGTCAATAGTCCTATCTAATTGTTGGCACTCAGATGATGAAATGGGTGATGTATCATCAGGAGTGGGAACAACTTGGGCATTTGATTCATAGATTACGATTGACGCTGATAGATATGTGTGTTCCAGAGGCTGTACAGGAGTTCTGAATCATGCAAGGATTCTGCAGTATCCATCAATGCAGAAAATCCTGAAAATAGGTATTTCAGTGGTGCTTAAAGTGTCAGCCTTGACTCAAGGGACAGCACACTCGCCTCTGAGTCAGGAGGTCGTGGGTTCAAGTTCCACTCCAGAGACTTGAGCACAAAAATCTAGGCCGACACTCCAGTGCGGTGCTGAGGGAGCGCTGCACTGTCGGAGGTGTCGTCTTTTGGATGAGACGTTAAACCGAGGCCCCAACTGCTCTCTCAGGTGGATGTAAAAGATCCCACGGCACTATTTTGAAGAAGAGCAGGGGAGTTATCCCTGGTGTCCTGGCCAATATTTATCCGGCAACCAACATCACAAAAACAGATTATCTGGTCATTATCACATCGCTCTTTGTGGGAGCTTGCTGTGCGCAGGTTGGCTGCCGCGTTTCCTGCATTCCAACAGTGACTACACTCCAAAAGTACTTCATTGGCTGCAAAGCGCTTTGAGAAGTCTGGTGGTTGTGAAAGGTGCTATAGAAATACAAGTCTTTTTTTTTTTAAAAAGTCTTTTTTGCACATTGGCTGAACTGGCACAGATCCCAACACCAGACTGTATAAGATAATGTTGTGCTCGGGATAGATGAGATATCTACTTTCAGGAACAGATAGCTGGAGGATATTCTAATAATTCATGACTTTGCAGATCTGGTATTCATTGCAAGAGAGGATAAAAGGGCGGGGTAGGGGGGGAGATCATAACAGGAGCAGGTTGATTGAGGTGTGCTGTACGGCTGCCAAATTTAAAGTCCAGGCACAAGTTGCACCAGGATAGAGGTTTGCCGGTTAACTACCTACTGAACCAGCCTACGTTTCACTCTTAAATATAAACAGTAGCTCTGACTATGTATCGTGCGCTAACAAAAGCAAGAAAGACTTGCATTTATATAGCACCTTTCACGACCATCAGACGTCCCAAAGCGCTATATAGCCAATGAAGTACTTTTGGAGTGTAGTCACTGCTGTAATGTAGGAAATGCGGCAGAAATTTGCGCATAGAAACATGTGGGGCGGTGGGGCTTTCCCCGTCGACTCCTACGTCAGCAAGACTGCTCGTGTCACAGTGACAGCCGTGGCTCAGTGGGCAACCCTCTCGCTTCTCAGTCAGAAGGTTGTGGGTTCAAGTCTCACTCCAGGGACATGAGCATATAAATCTAGGCTGACACTCCGAGGGAGTGCTGCACTGTCAGAGGTGCCGTCTTTGGGATGAGACGTTAAACCAAAGCCCTGTCTGCTCTCTCAGGTGGACGGCAAAGGTCCCATGCCACTATTTCGAAGAAGAGCAGGGGAGTTCTCCCCGGTGTCCTGGTCAATATTTATCCCTCAATCAACATCTAAATTAGATTAACTGGTTATGGTCACATTGCTGTTTGTGGGAGCTTGCTCTGTACAAATTGACTTCTGCGTATCCCACATTACAACAGTGGTTACACTTCAAAAAAAAAAAGTACTTAATTGGCTGCAAAGCACTTTGGGATTTCCAGTGGTCGTGAAAGGCGTTATACAAATGCAAGTCTTTTTCGCGCCCTTAACTCTGCTGTGGTTGAATAAATGATGCTGGTTTGTTGTGGTGCTATGTGTGTTTAAGATCAAAAGATTTCAGTTTTATTGGTTAGCAAGTAAAGGAAATCTTGTGAGGATAAAGTATTTATACTTTGATTCTCCCTGTAATGGAGAGAGGAAGAAATTATTAAAAAAAAAATTTAATTATGTTCAACTTCCAAGATTTTCTTTCTGAATGTTTTTTCTGGCTAATGTAAGTTGCATATAATTTTAGAACCCAGCAAGTGTCGTCTATTGGTGTGATTCTATTTAATTATAATCGTCCTTTTCCCTCCTAGATTCTCCAACAGGTCGATTTTAACAAGAAACCTGGCCGGATGAGTGTTCGACCAATCAACTTTGCTGTGATTCTTAAACTGTCCAATGCAAATTTACAGGAGAAAGCATTCAGGGTAAGTAGGGAGCTAAAAGGTAACCTTGCTCGTTGCCAGTATGACCTAGTAGCTATTTAATGGTATTATAAGGATTCTGATCACGGAAATGCAATGCATTAGAAGGCCTCCCTGTCTCTCTTCAAAGAGGATTGAGATTGACTTCAATAACAGTTGTCGGTTTGTATCTTATTGTTGGGGCCAAACCAGCTATTCATTATCTTGCTGAGCTCAAACCGAAACTTTGAATAGAGTGCTCAGTAGTTTACCAGTCATTTCCGGTTAGAATGCCATGCAAATTGGTGTCACACCTTTGTAAATGGATGCAAGGAAATGGGGTGATTTCATAGGATCACATAGCATATACGACACAGAAACAGGCTATTCAGCGTTTATGCTCCACTCGAGCCTCCTCCCGTCTTTCCTCATCTAAGCCTATCCGCATAACCCTCTATTCCCTTCTCCCTCATCATAGGCAGTCCCTCGGAATCGAGGAAGATTTGCTTCCACTCTTAAAATGAGTTCTTATGTGGCTGAACAGTCCAATACGAGAACCACAGTCCCTGTCACAGGTGGGACAGATAGTCGTTGAGGGAAAGGGGTGGGTGGGACAGGTTTGCCGCACGCTCCTTCCGCTGCCTGCGCTTGATTTCTGCATGCTCTCGGCGACGAGACTCGAGGTGAATAGCACCCTCCCGGATGCACTTCCTCCACTTAGGGCGGTCTTTAGCCAGGGACTCCCAGGTGTCCAGCCTCCCCTTAAATGCATCGATACTATTTGGAAGTATCTGGGGCAATTGCATGATTCTAGTTTTTGTCGCAGGATGCGATTGAAAATATAGCGCAGCTTGTTGAGCGTGAAATTGGGTTCAAACACACTCGGTGTAACATCACTGCTCCTTACCACGTGCTTTAATCATGAGGAGGGACTAGAGAAACAGGGTCCCCTTTTCAATAGAAGAAAAGGTTCAGAGTAGATCTGGCAGACCTGTTCAAAATGATGAGGGGTTTTGATTAAAAAATATATAATTGCTCGTTATAGGAGGTCTCCCGCTCCGAGAATCAGATGATGAACTTTCTCAATATAGCCTGTGCTCAATGCAAGGAATGTTTGCCCCAGAGATGCAGAGAATGTTCTGCTCGCCCAGCCCTGAAAGAATGTGCTGTTCAGGCCGGGGATAATCTTGATTGGAGATTGCCGCTGGAGCAGCATAGCAGCATACCACTGCAAGGTACAGCACGAGCCGGTGCAGGAGGGCGACGGCAGCGAAGAGGGCGACTGGATTGGTCGTCACTTACCACTGGACCAAGACCTAGCTCGGTCAAGCCCGTGTGGTGGCTGGTGTGCAACGGCCACCCCACGTTTATAAAAAAAAAAAAAAAAAAAAAATCCACACACTGGCATCTTCCACCCTTCAGGATGAAGTTCGGGACCTGGAATATCAGGTCCTTCATTGAAACACCTGTGAACTCATCCCTTTTTGGCGTGGAAGCAGGTCATCCTCGATACAAGGGACCGCCTATGATGAATCACGATTCTATTCCAGCTATTTTGCAATCCTCAATCTCTGTCAGCCGTGGCTCAGTGGGCAGCACCCTCCAGGGACTTGAGCACAAAAATCTAGGCTGACACTCCAGTGCAGTACTGAGGGAGCACTGCACTGTCAGAGATGCCATCTTTCGGATGAGACGTTACACCGAGGCCCCAACTTCCCTCTCGGGTGGTTGTAAAATATCCCATGGCACTATTTCGAAGAAGAGCAGGGGAGTTCTCCCCTGATGTTCTGGGGCCAATATTTATCCCTCAACCAACGTCACTAAAACCGATTATCTGGTCATTATCACATCGCTGTTTGTGGGAGCTTGCTGTGCGCAAGTTGGCTGCTGCGTTTCCCACATTACAACAGTGACTACACTCCAAAAGTACTTCATTGGCTGTAAAGAACTTTGAGACTTTCGGTGGTCGTGAAAGGCACTATATAAATGCAAGTCACTTTTTTTCTTTCTATTTTGGATCCATGTGTTTTGAAAAATTCAAGCTGGTATTGTTAACCAGAGAGGTCAGCAGGTACATGGGGGGGTGGCACATGCTCGCAGCAATGGACTGTGAAAATGTCAACTTTTTGTGAGTCCCATCGAATATTTTTGAGGCTCAATGTAGAGCGACTACAATACGAATACCAGAGTTCTCTTATTTACAACAACAGCAACTTGTATTTATATAGCGCCTTTAACATAGTGAAACGTCCTAAGATGTTTCACAGGAGTATTAGGCAATAAAAATGTTGACACCGAGCCACGTAAGGGGAAATTAGGGCAAGTGACCAAAAGCTTGGTAATAGAGGTAGGTTTTAAGGAGCGTCTTAAAGGAGGAAAGAGACGTGGGGGGGGGGGGGAAAGAGGTTTAGGCAGGGAGTTCCAGAGCTTGGGGCTCGGGCAAAGAAGGCATGGCCACCGACAGTTGAGCGATTACAATCAGGGGTGCTCAAGAGGGCAGAATTAGTGGAGCGCAGACATCACGCGGGGGTGAGGTTGTGGGGCTGGAGGAGATTACAGATATAAGTTGGGAGCGAGGCCATGGAGGGATTTAAAAATAAGGATGAGAATTTTCAAATTGAGGCGTTGCTTAACCCGGAGCCAATGTAGGTAAGCGAGCACAGGGGTGATGGGCGAGCGGGACTTGGTGTGAGTTGGGACACGGGCTGCCGAGTCAACATTTAGTCGGAACACCGGCATCCAGATTGTTGAGGACCAGTCTTTCCACAGAGTTGGCCTTGCTCGTAATGTAGCATCTATTGATGTTTAGGTCATTGGATCATCACAGCTCCCTCTAATAACACTGCACAGGCAGCTGTCCGTGAGTTTGCAAGAGTGATTGTACAGGTACAATGTCCAAAATACAGAATTTCCGGAACCGAGTCCATTCCGGTTTTTGCGTTTTTCCGGATTTCAGACAAGAAAATCAATAATCTAAAATCCGGAATCCTCAACCGAATCCGCGTCGGATTTTGAGCGGCAAGGTCCGGAATCCGGAAAAACCTAAAATCCGGATTCGGTCAAGGTTTCCGGATTTCGGACTTTATTTTCTTGTCTGAAATCCGGAATCCTCGACCAATCCGTGTCGGGTTTTGGCGAAAAAATTTCTTTTTTTGGACATTAATTCCAGACGACGCCATCAGCTATGCGCACAATGTCCAGTTCGTGGACAATTCCGGTTTTCGGAGTTCCAGATTCAGGACGTTGCACCTGTACTTGCAAATGGGGAAGGTGATGGTCGACCAGAGGCGCTGGGTAGCCCTTCAATCTCCCAGGACACAACTTCCTCCCCATTTCCTCTCCGAATCCAGAATTACTCACAGGATCAGAGCAGAAGAAGCTGCATGCCTCTCAGTAATCCATTAAGCCATGCTTGAATCTCACCAAGCCTTCTGTACTCGATATAATCAAAATCTCCAGCTGCAGAGATGGGTCGGGTCCAATATACCCAACTCTCTTCGGTATCTCAGAGGCTTAGCTCTTGAGAGGGTTAAATTAGCTCAACAGAGCTTCCTTCCTTCCGAAACAAATAATTTATTAGCATCTTGAAAGGCTTAGAACATTAAATGGAAAAATATTTTTTTATCATCTCCATGACCTTCACTATAGTCCATTAGGACGTGCTATTGTTCCATTTATATGACTGCATGTGGAAGCTGCTTGATCAGTTAATCTACCCTACGTAAACTAGAGGTGATCCAAAACCCAGCTGCCCGTGTCCTAAATCGCACCAAGTCCCGCTCACCCATCACCCATGTGCTCGCTGACCTACATTGGCTCCCGGTTAAGCAACTCTTAGATTTCAAAATTCTCATCCTGGTTTCCAAATCCCTCCATGGCCTCGCCCCTCCCTATCTCTGCAACCTCCTCCAGCACCACAACCCTCGGAGGTCTGCGCTCCTCAAATTCTGCCTTCTTGAGAATCCCTGATTATAATCGCTCACCATTGGTGGTTGTGACTTCTATTGCCTGGGTCCCAAGCTCTGGAACTCCCTGCCTAAACCTCTCCGCCTCTCTACCTCTCTTTCCTTCTTCAAGACGCTCCTTAAAACTACCTCTTTGACCAAGCTTTTCTACTTATGCAGCTCGGTGTCAATTTTTAAAATCTCATAATATGCCTGGGAAAGCGCCTTGGGGCAGTTCACTGTTAAAGGCGCTATATAAATGCAAGTTGCTTTTGTTGTCAACTACCTTCCTAAAGCTCACTTTGCAGCTATCGTGGCCTCTTCTACTTTGTCAGAAAACTCAGTGGGTGAACACTATTAATAGCGAGCTTTGTGAAGGGCACCTGTTAAGTGTAAACATGTGTCTAGTAACCAACACCAGTCTGAGTTCTGAATCTTGTGCTGTAAACGCATTTGAACCTCTGACTCTGATTTCAGATTCTGCACATTAAGTCGATCACTACTTCCTCCTGTTTCAGTCTGTCGGATTGGTGAATTTTATACATTGGCAGAAGACTCGCTGTATCTGGCTTGGCATTTGGATGGGCCGGTCGCAAGACCATATCCAGCTGATTCCCTATGACTGAATAAGACTTCTTTTTTTCACATGCCAAAACTTCACCCAACTTCACATGCTTCTTTCATTTTCCTGCTGGTCATAAATGTTTATATAGATGGAACCAAATCAGTTGGTGGCAAACTTTAAAAAGACCCGTTACTAAGCACCGTAGCCAATGGAATAGTCAAACATGTCTCCCTGTATTATACTGCTGTAGATTCATAGAATCATGGACATTTATAACACGGAAGGAGACCATTTCGGCCCATCGTGTCCGCACCGGCCGGCCAAGAGCTATCCGGCCTAATCCCACTTTCCAGTTCTCGGTCCGTAGCCCTGTAGGTTACGGCACTTCAGGTGCACATCCAAGTACTTTTTAAATGTGGTGAGTGTTTCTGCCTCTACCACCCTTTCAGGCCGTGAGTTCCAGACCTCCCACCACCCTCTGGGTGAAGATATTTTCCCTCTAATCCCTTCTAAACCCCCTACCAATTACTTTAAATCTGTGCCCTCTGGTTAATGACCCCTCTCTGCTAAGGGAAATAGGTCCTTCCTATCCTTTCTATCTCGGCCCCTCTTAATTTTATACACCTTAATAAGGTCTCCCCTCAGCCTCCTCTGCTCCAAATTATTCAGCATTACTTACCAACAGTGCCAATATCCTTTGTATGATATTTGCATTCTTTGTCTTTCCTTCTGAAGTCTGTGATTTATAGCCCGTGGAGCTGAATAATGTGTTTGTCCTTTGTTCCAACACTGTCACCTACTCTCGAGCCTCCGTCAACGATAACTGCAAAGGGAATCCACATTGCGTCCTCGCACACTAGGTCTGGTAAATGATTTGTTACAGTGCAGCATCCAGTAACAGATCCTGTGAATTTCTACACTTAATGTGATTTCCTGACCTCGCACCACAGTTTTGCATTAAAGGTCCCGGAGGCAGTCAACATGTCAGGATCTGGGTGACAGCAAATCATTTGTCGCACCAATCATTTCCTCCAACTTGCACTGAGAAATCACCGGGATTCTTGCAGGGACAGCATTCCATAACTTACTCCGATAGATGCTGAGCCCAGTTCTTTTCCAGGCGGAGGGCAAATTTCACAAAGGCCAGCCCAATAGCGATGCATATAAGTCGCAATTACCAAGACACAAAGAAATCTGTGTCATTGGACAGAGAGGAGGTTATAGGAACAGGAGGAGGCCATTCAGCCCCTCGATTCTGCCATTCAATGAGATCATGGCTGCTCTGCGACCTAATTGCACATACCCGCAATTTGACCTGTACACTTAGCAAAAACCTATTAATCTCCGATTTAAAATTAACAATTGATCTAGCATCAATTGCATTTGCGGAAGAGAGTTCCAAACTCCTACCACCCTTTGTGTGTAGAAATGTTTCCTAATTTCACTCCTAAAAGGTCTGGCTCTAATTTTTAGACTGTGCCCCCCTAGTCCTAGACTCCCCAACCAGCGGCAAAAGTGTCTCTCTATCTACCCTATCTGTCCCTTAATATCCTGAAAACTTCGATCAGATCACTCCACTGACATCTAAATTCTTGGGAAAACAGCCCTCTTTATTATCTGATTAGTTTCTGTAATTTCAAGTTTTCTATTTGGAAGTTGAATTTTTTTATAGATAATGTTTTTAAAAATCCTTTGTTTTCTGTTCCAGGATGGTTTGCTGGAACAGTTGTACGACCTGACTCTGGAGTATTTCCACACTCAGGCACATACTATCGGCTTCCCAGAACTGGCTTTGCCTCTTGTCCTTCAGGTATAAAGTAATTCATGTGTGTGTGTGTGTGTGTGTGTGTGTGTGTGTGTAAAATCACCATCTATTGCTACAGGTACACGTCTCAAATCCTGCTATCCGAAAATCGGGATTGTCAGAAAACCAGACATTTTTGAGAAAATTCCATTTGATACTCAGTAAAATAAAATCCGGAATTATTGTACAAAAACCGGCGGGTCGGACTAGTTATCGGCTCCGCCGCTATGTGTTAAATGGCGGGCGATCAGTCCGAGCCTTGCCGAATGACCCTTGACCCGACTTGACCCATGCCACCATTAGTACTTTGTCTGTCTCAGTAGCATGTCCAAAATCCGGAAAAAACCGGCGCGGTCTTAGAAACATAGAAAATAGGTGCAGGAGTAGGCCATTCGGCCCTTCGAGCCTGCACCGCTATTCAATGAGTTCATGGCTGAACATGCAACTTCAGTACCCCATTCCTGCTTTCTCACCATACCCCTTGATCCCCTTAGTAGTAAGGACTACATCTAACTCCTTTTTGAATATATTTAGTGAATTGGTCTCAACAACTTTCTGTGGTCGAGAATTCCACAGGTTCACCTCTCTGGGTGAAGAAGTTTCTCCTCATCTCGGTCCTAAATGGCTTACCCCTTATCCTTAGACTGTGACCCCTGGTTCTGGACTTCCCCAACATTGGGAACATTCTTCCTGCATCTAACCTGTCTAAATCCGTCAGAATTTTAAACGTTTCTATGAGATCCCCCTCATTCTTCTGAACTCCAGTGAATACAAGCCCAGTTGATCCAGTCTTTCTTGATATGTCAGTCCCGCCATCCCGGGAATCAGTCTGGTGAACCTTCGCTGCACTCCCTCAACAGCAAGAATGTCCTTCCTCAAGTTAGGAGACCAAAACTGTACACAATACTCCAGGTGTGGCCTCACCAAGGCCCTGTACAACTGTAGTAACACCTCCCTGCCCCTGTACTCAAATTCCTTCGCTATGAAGGCCAACATGTAATTTGCTTTCTTAACCGCCTGCTGTACCTGCATGCCAACCTTCAATGACTGATGTACCATGACACCCAGGTCTCGTTGCACCTCCTCTTTTCCTAATCTGTCACCATTCAGATAATAGTCTGTCTCTCTGTTTTTACCACCAAAGTGGATAACCTCACATTTATCCACATTATACTTCATCTGCTATGCATTTGCCCACTCGCCTAACCTATCCAAGTCGCTCTGCAGCCTCATAGCATCCTCCTCGCAGCTCACACTGCCACCCAACTTAGTGTCATCCACAGATTTGGAGATACTACATTTAATCCCCTCGTCTAAATCATTAATGTACAGTGTAAACAGCTGGGGCCCCAGCACAGAACCTTGCGGTACCCCACTAGTCACTGCCTGCCATTCTGAAAAGTCCCCATTTACTCCTACTCTTGGTCCTGAGGTTGCCGGATTTAAGACGTTGTACCTGTAGTATGTTCAATAAGATATAGTGTGCCTCGCTCAAGTAACTGTGCTTTACACATCCTGCAGCTAAAAGAATGAATACATTTCTGCCTGTGACATGCTGTACCTGCACACATTTACACACAAGTATTGTTTGATTCTTGTGCATTGTACAGGCGACTCTTGGTTATCCGCACACGGATCCAACGGGAAGCCATTGTAACGGGAAGGCGTCGGGTTTTAACTTTATAAATGTCAATCGCTCTAACGGAGAAATCGTTTACCCGGCATGGCCCAATCCCCGAGGGACCCGGATAATCGAGAGTTGTCGGTATTCGGATCAAGGCTGTTTTTTTTTTTTGTTGTCAAAGCTTTGGTAGCGTGGCACTTTCTGCATCTCTTTGCCAAATTCTACCGCAGTATTTGTAACAATTTATCGTTCAATTTTACTCAGACCTTTGATTACCAGACTTATGGTCCCAGGACAGGGCAGAATGTGAGCATTTTTTGCAACAGGAAAGATTTGGGGCTGGATTTTCACCCTTTGATGTTTTTGGGGCGGTAATGGCGGTGTGGCGGGAAAGTTAGCGCCCGGGGAACAGTTTGAGCCTCAGTCAGTAACATTGGGCAGCTGGGCCCTGAGTCAGGGGGCGCAGTGCTAAGGGAGGCGTTGTATACCTCTCGTGGCACTAGGATAGGAAACTACCGAGCTAAAGAGCGGGAGCGGGGGGAGAGACCTAAAAAAAAAAACCCACAAAGATATTACTAAAACATTGCCCACACCACCACAACATAAATCACACCCAAAAATTAATACCAACTTTACCCTCCTCTCTGCCGCCGGGATCGTTAGGCCGCTCTGATTTCCCAGGTGGCCATTGCGGACGCACTTCCGGGGGGGGTACAGGTCGGGCAGGAGCGCAAACTCGCATCGGTGTGGCAACCCGGGGCGTTGCACACTGGGCGCAGCTCTCCCCGGCGGTGCAGCTCCGCGCCACCGCAAAACCCCGACCCCAGGATCGCCGCGGGGCGCTGGAGGCTGACCGCCGCCTTTCGCACCGCTCCAGGGCTGCGCAAAGGACCGGAAAATCCATCCCAATCTTCCTGCAGATGATATTCGGTGTGAGTCTCCGTTTCCCCCCCCCCCCCCTCCCCCCAGCCTGCCCTCCAACACACACGCATGCAGGCCCTAGCATCACTTGAGGCCTTCCTCCCAGAATTACTTGCCCGAATTGTTCACACCGAACTCTTGTCATTCCCTTCCGCCTTTGGATCAGGATTAGACCCAGAGCAGACTGCTTTCCATTTCAAAAAAAAAAATCCGATAGCAAAAAATAAATTGCTGGGTGGAAGTTGAGAGAAACCGAGCGGCAGGTTCCGCGGCAAACCGCCCACTAATTAATCTCCTCGGCACTTCCTATCGTCTGCCAGCACAGACCACCGGTGAGGGGCTGAAGCACTCTGGGACACGCGCGGTGTGAGGGAGGGTGAGGGGTGCGGTGTGAGGGAGGGTGAGGGGCTGAAGCACTCTGGGACACGCGCGGTGTGAGGGAGGGTGAGGGGTGCGGTGTGAGGGAGGGTGAGGGGCTGAAGCACTCTGGGACACGCGCGGTGAGGGGGAGGGTGAGGGGTGCGGTGTGAGGGAGGGTGAGGGGCTGAAGCACTCTGGGACACGCGCGGTGTGAGGGAGGGTGAGGGGTGCGGTGTGAGGGAGGGTGAGGGGCTGAAGCACTCTGGGACACACGCGGTGTGAGGGAGGGTGAGGGGTGCGGTGTGAGGGGTGCGGTGTGAGGGAGGGTGAGGGGTGCGGTGTGAGGGAGGGTGAGGGGCTGAAGCACTCTGGGACACGCGCGGTGTGAGGGAGGGTGAGGGGTGCGGTGTGAGGGAGGGTGAGGGGCTGAAGCACTCTGGGACACGCGCGGTGTGAGGGAGGGTGAGGGGTGCGGTGTGAGGGAGGGTGAGGGGTGCGGTGTGAGGGAGGGTGAGGGGCTGAAGCACTCTGGGACACGCGCGGTGTGAGGGAGGGTGAGGGGCTGAAGCACTCTGGGACACGCGCGGTGTGAGGGAGGGTGAGGGGTGCGGTGTGAGGGAGGGTGAGGGGTAACACGAGGAAAGTGGCACAGAACACGGCAGATTTTTTTTTTTGCAATCGGTTTTAAATTCCCCGCGACATATATGAGTTTGTGAGGGTGTCGATGTTACGAGGTTGTTTCCCCGGGCTGGAGAGTCTAGAACTTAAAGAGCACAGTCTCGGGATAAGGGGTCGGCCATTTAAGACCGAGATGAGGAGTAATTTCTTCTCTGCGGGTTGTGAATCTTTGGAATTCTCTGCCCCAGTGGGCTGTGGATGCTGAATCGTTGAGTATATTCAAGGCTGAGATCGATAGATTTTTGAACTCTAGGAGAATCCAGGGATATGGGGATCGGGCGGGAAAGTGGAGTTGAGGTAGAAGATCAGCCGTGATCTTATTGAATGGCGGAGCAGGCTCGAAGGGCCGAATGGCCGATTCCTGCTCTTAATCCTTATGTTCTTATGATTAATTTATTGGAATGACTTGTAACTCTTGCATTTTTCACAAACTACAAGTATTGGTAAGTCAGAACTTTCAAGCATCGGTCTGTGGAGCCAGCAAAACAAAAAATTGGTGTTAATTGGGTGTCGAATTCAAAATGACAATATAGTTAAAATTAATTGTGAATGCACCCGTCACAATAGTTGCTCACGAGGAAAGAGAACTGAGGCGCTAGGACTTTCAAATGATTATAGTTCGCTGGAAACAGGCAGGGCACCATACAGTTTGAGGTATAGGGCGCTGAGAGCAGGGCAAGGCACTATATTGTTCACAGGGGACTAGAGTCAAGAGCAAAAAAGATGATACTTCTGGCTGCTTGCTGCATTAAAACCATCCAGTACTCTAATGTAGTCTGGAAGAGGTGGATCAAGTGGTTAATTGCGATAACTGATTTTAACACCGAGCTACAGCAAGTGAATATAAAATTCATCATCGAACGAGGATGACTTGCTTCCACGAGTTCACAGATGTTTCAATGAAGGACCTGATGTTCCAGTCCTGAACTCCAATTGAGGGGGTGGAAGATGCCTGTGCGTGGATTTTTTTAACGTGTGGAGGCCGTTGCACATCAGCCACCACACGGGGCTTGACAGAGCTAGGTCTTGGTCCTGTGGCAAGGATTAACCAGGACGACTGAAGACCTGCTCTGCTGCACGGACCTAGTGCGCGCACATATCGCGGTGTGGGCTGGGCCCGTGCTGCCCCTGGGCCCTCGCCTCTTCTGGGCCCCCGAACCCTCATCTGTCGCACCTCCGCCACGCTCTCTCGCCGCTCCTCCGCCCCGACCTTCCCACTCTTCTGTACCCGGGCCCCGTCGATGTTCCTGCCCACGTTCCAAAACGGCGGCCAGGGTTTGGATGGAGTCACCCAGTCGCCCGTCTCAAAATCGGCACACACATGGAGCAGCTCGCGCTGGAGGTTGAAGTGGTATGCCGCTCCAGTTCTTTTATAGCCCGACCTGCGGAGCTGTTCTCTTGCAGGCTGGGGGGGGGGGGCCACAATGTCCCAAGTAAAATTAGCCAGACGCTGAAGGCAGCTTGGGATTATGCTGCAAAAGGATAGCAGTAAATGGATATGGGGCACTGGAAAGGGGTGCAAAAAAGATTTACAAGGATGATAGCAGAAATGCGAGGTTATACCTTGTTGGGGTTTTTGTACCCATTCCCAATTGTTCGATGTGACTCTAACATGGTATAATGGTATTTTATTAGGTATGATACAAAGGTCAGCACTTGGGTGCCATAGCAGTAGTTGACAGTACAGAACGAGAATTATATCACCCGTGCCGTCCCGGGTACAGGTCGTGCCGCCTTGATAGGAGTCTTGAAGGAAGCTTTCACCCCACCTGGGGTCTCTTCCACCTCGCCTCTCCTTGTTGGCCCATGCCTTGGCCTCCTCCCCCCCCAGCCTGGGGTATCCATTGTTCGGTATGGATCCTCCTCCTGGACAACTGCTGCCTAGTTCCCCTCAAGGGTCAGCCCTTGCCCCTGGTGCTCTAGGGTGCCCTCACTCTCCTAAGTGGTCCCCCTTTTATGCCACTTCGGAGGGTGGTTACAGGGGTCGATATTGACACAGGTATCTACCCTATCGGGATCTTTCCCACGGGTGGGGAGGCCAGTCGGCCATTGAGTATCTTTTAGACAAAGGAAAGAACAGTCAGCCCACTCCTCACCCTTACCTTTGATGGACAAGAGGTGACTGACTGGTCCTCGAGATGTCACACCTTCATGGCTGACCAGTCATCGGCCTACAACAGGGGAAAGAGGGCAGAACCTCCATCTGACCTGGCTGTTGCTTTTTCTCAAGGCCTTAGCCAGCAACCTGTTATCTCCTGTTCTACAGACATTGTCTGGTCCCAGGCCTGCTAATTCTAAGGCCCTATTATAAAGACAGTGTCTTATCGACTCCAAAGACCAGTTAGTTGATTCTCATACTGTGTCAATTGCGTGAATGCTTTTTCTCACAGTTTTGCAAAGCTTGACACATTTTAGGCTTTATGACTATATACTTCTTTGATTAATATGAAAAAGGTAATCATAAAAAGATCTATAAAGGTTACGTATCAAAAATACATGTGGTGCAATGAATCGAGGTGCATGTGGCATGTGGAAGGTTAACACAAGGGCTTACAATCTGTTAGTCGGCACCAGGTATATTTTTGGTTAATACAGAGGTAATTTTATAAAATACATATCCAATATAGATTTAACCATGTAGTGGAATAGTCTTTCAATCTAGCTGGAAAGGATGAACAGGCTGGGTCTTTTTTCTCTTGAAAAGAGAAGGCTGAGGGGTGACCTAATAGAGATCTTTAAAAGTATGAAAGGTTTTGACAGAGAGAATGTTTCCACTTGTGGGGAGGAGCATAACTAGAGGTCATCGATATGAGATAGTCACCAAGAAATCCAATGGGGAATTCAGAAGAAACTTCTTTATCCAGAGAGTGGTGAGAATATGGAACTCGCTGCCACAGGGAGGGGTTGAAGTGAATAGTATCGATGCATTTAAGGGGAGGCCGGACAAGCGTATGAGGGAGAAGGGAATAGAGGGTTTTGCTGATCGAGTTAGATGAGGAAAGACAGGAGGAGGCTCAAGTGGAGCATAAACGCCGGCATGGACTGGTTGGGCCGAATGGCCTGGTTCTGTGCCGTATATCCCATGTAAAATATTGTGTGGCACCAGATGGATACGGTTTTTAATCGCAGAGAAGTTGATTTGAAAAGAGAAATTCAATTTTTGTTTGAAATTTCCATCTGCTTGTGTTGTGTGATCTTTGCTGGCCCCTGAACTCATGGACTGGGTGGAGCAAGTGGTTCATGCTCTGAGAGAATGGTATAGAATTGTTCCATGATGCGTGATCAGCGTTTGACGGCTGCCCCGTTTCTCTCTGTGCCAGGTCTTTTTGTACTGCGTGTTTGAAAAATTGTTACCACTTCCTAAAGTGTGCGCCAGAACAAATGCTAATCATTAATGCTTCATGCAGCACCCAAAACAGTAAACACACAGGGGCTAGACTTTGCATTGGTGTCCGGATCGGCCAAAAGTGGGCGATATTTCCAGCGTTGGCGTTTATATTGGTTTTTGTGATGGCCGGAATATTGCCCATTTTCAAACCCGCGAGTTTCCACTTTATAAATTTGGGAGTTGGCCGTAGCGATGTGAAATGGGCGTTTGCGGTTTTTTTCAGCCGCGCAAGGCCGGCGTCCATAGCAACGATCTTTTCCCGCGTATCAGGAGGTTAGGGGTCATCTGCACGTGCGCAGAAGAGGGAGAGGAGAAAGATGGTAGAGAGGTTGTGCTGTTTTGGAGAGCCTGTTGCAAGTTTTGACTTTTTCTTGCGATTATTTGAGATGGAATCAATTGAATTAACTGAAAGAAGGATGAGTGAGGAGGAGGAGGAGGAGTGGCGGAGGCGGGAGAAATGGAAGGGAGTAGGTGCGCAAAGCGCTTTAGTGAGGAGGCCATTGCTGCCTTAATGACGAAGCTAATGCAAAGTTTAGCCCATACTGTTTTTGGAGAGCTTGTAATTTTTTGCCACATCCAAAGCTTTCATGATGTGGGGGGGGAGGGGGAGGAGAGGGAGGGGTTGGTGGGGCAGCTATCGGGGGCAGAAACCCGCTGGGTGCAGAATGGTAGCATGGTCAGAAGTTGGCACTTTGTTTGTGCTGAGGACGCTTGCTGCTTGTGTCGCTGTGATTCGGGCACCGGACAGTTTTTCATTGAGTTGGTTTAAACAGCCGCGGTTTCGCTTGACTCGTGGTCCCTTCTTCTTGCAGTTGAAAACGTTTCTCAAGGAGTGCAAGGTGGCCAACTACTGCAAGCAGATCAGGCAGCTGCTGGACAAGGTGCAGGAAAACTCCACCGACCTCACCAAGAGGCGGCAGAAGGCCACCTTTGGCGTGGCGAATAAAGAGGCTGTGGTAAGTCAATGGTGTTGCTTTATTCGCTCCGGCACGCTGACGGCGGTGGGGGATGTTTGGATGCCGTGTCCTCGCTGGTCGGGAGTTGACGGAGAGTTGGTTTCTGCAATTCGGCGTGTGAAATGCAGCCACTGGTGTGGGTGGGACTGGGCGCAGTGAGGATGGACATACTGGGTGACCAATGGCGGAAGTGTGGGGGCGGGGCTTTTGGAGGCAAGAGGTCATGTGATGACACCTCCCGGAATATGCCCAACCAGAGTAGGTGACCCGACACTCCTTACAATTGCACTTCAACACCAGAATAGCACAATTGTAGTGCAAAGAAAAATGTCTGTATGTTAAAGTTAACACGTGGCGTACGATGTGAACCAAGACAAGTGATGCATCCAATTTTCATGTAGACACAGAATTTCTTGGCTTTTCTTGAACAATTGAACTGCACAACACAGGGAGCCTCTTATCAACAAAAGCAGACATTGATGAAGAGATGCAACACCGCCTCCAGTGCGCCAGTGCAGCCTTTGGCCGCCTGAGGAAAAGAGTGTTCGAAGACCAGGCCCTCAAATCTGCCACCAAGCTCATGATCTACAGGGCTGTAGTAATACCCGCCCTCCTGTATGGATCAGGGGCATGGACGATGTACAGAAGACACCTCAAGTCGCTGGAGATCTATCACCAACGGTGTTTCCGCAAGATCCTGCAAATCCCCTGGGAGGACAGGCGCACCAACATCAGTGTCCTCGACCAGGCTAACATCCCCAGCATTGACGCACTGACCACACTCGATCAGCTTCGCTGGGTAGGCCACATAGTTCGCATGCCAGACACGAGACTCCCTAAGCAATTGCTCTATGCGGAGATCCTTCACGGCAAACGAGCCAAAGGTGGGCAGCGGAAACGTTACAAGGCCACCATCAAAGCCTCCCTGGTAAAGTGCGACATCACCGCTGACACCTGGGAGTCCCTGGCCGAAGACCGCCCAAGGTGGAGAAAGTGCATCTGGGAGGGCGCTGAGCTCTTCGAATCTCAAAGCCATGAGCGTGAAGAGGTCAGGTGCACTCCCGCGCCCCTCCCCCGACGAATGTCTATCCCACAGCACTTTGCAAGTAACAGTGGTTTTTATGACAATAATTAGGGTTAGCTTTTCAACCTGTTCTCTATGAATGGGTGGGACGCTATCCCCTGGTGCCACGTACGTGGACTCCAGAGGATCGTCCTGTATGTGCTACTGAGCTATATAAATATGCAGATGATATTTTACATAAGAAACAGGAGCGGGAGTAGACTATACGGCCCCTCGAGCCCGCTCCGCTATTTAATACGATCATGGCTGATCCGATCATGGACTCTGGTCCACTTCCCTGCCCGCACCCCATAACCCCTTAATCCCTTAACGGTTAAGAAACTCTCTATTTCTGTCTTAAATTTATTCAATGTCCCAGCTTCCACAGCTCTCTGAGGCAGTAAATTCCACAGATTTACAACCTCCTGAGAAGAAATTTCTCCTCATCTCTGTTTTAAATGGGCGGCCCCTTATTCTAAGATTATGCCCCCTAGTTCTAGTCTTCCCCCATCAGTGGAAACATCCTCTCTGCATCCACCTTGTCAAGCCCCCTCATAATCTTATACGTTTCGATAAGATCACCTCTCATTCTTCTGAACTCCAATGAGTAGAGGCCCAACCTACTCAACCTTTTGTTGCCATCTTCTGTCCCCTTCCTTCATGGATCGCTCACCTCCTGCAGTCAGCAGACCTGCTCATACAAACTATTCCGATGGTTGTTGACTGACCTGGTGAAACAACTTTCCTCTTTTTTTTACTGTAGAAGACTAATTTCTTGGATGTAAGAGGTCTGAAATTAACCTGTGCTACACCTCCCGTTGCTGCCTCCGGGGGGGGGGGGGGGCGCTAACGGGTCGCGAAATTGCGTGGCGGTTAGGGGAGGCGTGGACACAATGGCACCCCCACCAGTAGCGTCCCGGTCCACTGCACCTCCACCGATTTAAAATCGTCGCCGTGCGCGCCCACCCCTTTTCGGCCCGCGGCGGAAATTGGCTAGCGCCCCCGTGAGACCATCGCGGGCAATGCCCGGTCACCTGTCACGGGGCGAACCTTAAAGGGGATGTGTGAACCGCCATCTTTTTCTCCCCTTTTCCCCCACCCCCCCCCCCCCCCCCCCCGTTACCGGTCGGGCCGTTTGCCGCTCCTTTCTCGGGGTCCCGTCCGCCATCGTCCACCGTGCAGTCCGGCGCTCCGTATCTGTGCCGGGCTGTGGCCAAAGCCCTGGTGGCCCAGTGGGGTCCTTCAAATGGCCTGCAAAGTTCACAGCGTCCCACATCTTTAATGGAAGCGGGGGGGATGGGGGGAGTTGAAACGCGGACCCAACCCCTGTAGCGCCCCTGAACCTGCTCCAAAGGGAAAGTAGAGCTTGCGTTATTGTGCTCCACTCCCTGTGAGGGGCAGTGGGGCAACCGAAACTTTCCTGGCCGGGGCGGGACTTCCTGGCCGGGCGCAGGAAGTCCCACCTCCCCTCGGTTGCCGCCCGCAAACGGGGCCTCACCGAATTTCGCCCCCAAAATCTTGTCAACTAAACACGTAATCTAAACCGACGCTGCAGTACGGTACTGAGGAAGTGCTACCCTTCGGCTTGTTTACATGGGTGGACTATTCAAGCCCAAACTTGCACTAGAGGTGACAGTGCCCCCTCCGGCACGAGTAGTACCTACACTAACGCTGGCGATGACTATTCTGCTCCTCGTGTCATGTTCATCCTTCCCTCGGCTGTTTCAGGGACATTGTCGACACAACATGGCCACCATATTTCCCTACGCCGCAAAAAGCCACATCCCGCCAAAAAAAAAACAGCCCGCGAGGTACGGTCGCGCTTGGTCTCATAGTCTCCTCAGCTCCGCCCTTCCTCCTCCGCATAGAAACATAGAAAATAGGTGCAGGAGTCGGCCATTCGGCCCTTCGAGCCTGCATCACTGGGAGCATCACTGGAAGTCCTACCCGTGTTGGTTGCTGGATGCAAAATGGCAGCTGGCAAGACTGACGTAAGAAACGAAATGGGAAAGATAAAGGCTGGCAGCGCAACTGGGGCTCAAACAGCACCAAACATTTACGCAGGCAAAGTGGGGCAGTGAGCAGATTGACCAATCCATCGACAACCCCCTTCAGGAGCAGCCTGTGCCTGTAGGCCAGGTGATCGACACCGGACTGTACCCGTCCCATATGGATAAACTGCACCGTGAATTTTAAGATAAAACTGCGCTACCCTCTCCGGCCCCCGTTCCCCCCTCCCAAAACATCATGAAATGCCACAACATTCTGTGAGAAGGAAGGATAGGCGAGAAGATTTAATGAGAGCAGAGTGGTTGAGTGTATTGAAGGGATTGATTCTCGGAATGTAACAGAAACACTGAGCAACAGTGGAATCTATAAAATCACCAGTGGAACAATTGCGCGCACGGTTTAATGAAAGGGCAGCGCCAGGCTCGGTAATGATGTTTAAGGGGATGAAAAGAGGAAGGCGGGGTGAGACATCTTTCAGTATAAATGGTCTCCGATACTTGCACGATACTGAAATGCCTTGTGTAACAATGAGCCTCCTGCCCGCAGCTGGTCTGTGGGGTAAATTTTGTTGGGCCTTGCGTGCTTGAGGGAGCCTCACTCACGCAGCAGGCACAGCGCACAATCAGCCGATCGCGGGCTCGCTGTCGCGGTTTTCCCAAGCGCGCTGGCTCCGGCCCCTGGGCCACAACTCGCAGAGATTGCCCCGATATCTCATTCTTCTGTCTCAATCCCGCGATGGCCTGCTCAAATCGGGGATCCACTCTGTTGCCGGCTGCTGCCACACCAGCAGGGAGCGGCTTCAGTTGGGAACGCACGGCCCACATCCACGGTCATTCTGGAATCCAGTACGTAAGAAATAAGAACATAAGAAATAGGAGCAGGAGTAGGCCATACGGCCCCTCGAGCCTGCTCAGCCATTCAATAAGATCATGGCTGATCCGATCATGGACTCGGGTCCACTTCCCTGCCTGCTCTCCATAACTCCTTATCCCCTTTACCGGTTAAGAAACTGTCTATCTATTTCTTAAATTTATTCAATGACCCAGCTTCCACAGCTCCCTGGGGTAGCGAATTCAGAGAGCTGTGGAAGCTGGGCCATTGAATAAATTCCAGAGCAGGAGTAGGCCAGCTGGCCCCTCGAGTCTGCTCTGCCATTCAATAAGATCACGGCTGAAACATATAAAATTCTGACGGGATTGGACAGGTTAGATGCAGGAAGAATGTTCCCGATGTTGGTGAAGCCCAGAATCAGGGGTCACAGTCTGTAAGGATAAGGGGTAAGCCATTTAGGACCGAGATGAGGAAAAACTTCTTCACTCAGAGAATTGTGAACCTGTGGAATTCTGTACCACAGAAAGTTGTTGAGGCCAGTTCGTTAGATATATTCAAAAGGGAGTTAGATGTATCCTTACGGCTAAAGGATCAAGGGGTATGGAGAGAAAGCAGGAATGGGGTACAAGTTGCATGATCAGCCATGACCATATTCAATGGTGGTGCGGGCTCGAAGGGCCGAATGGCCTACTCCTGCACCTATTTTCTATGTTTCTATGATCTGATCTTGTCTCCTCTTCACTTCCCCGCCCGCTTCCCATAACCCTTGACTGCCTTAGCGTTCAGAAATCTGTCTATTTCCACTCTAAATATATTGAATGACCCAGCCTCCACAGCTCTCTGGGGTAGGTAGGCAGCTCAGGTGGGAAGGCGCCAGGTCAGCATGGCGGTACCTGGCCAGTACTGGCGTTCCCTGCTTCAGGTGACTTCGGCTCCGAGTTCAGGCTGGTGCATGGCTTCGATTTTTGTGTTCTCAGTGCCTCTTGACAGAAGGCCAGGTGTCAAAATAGAGGTCCCGCTATTCTGTAGCTGAGGGAGGGAATGAAGATGCTTTATATTGAAACATAGAAAATAGGTGCAGGAGCAGGCCATTTGGCCCTTCGAGCCTGCACCACCATTCAATAAGATCATGGCTGATCATGCAACTTCAGTACCCCATTCCTGCTTTCTCTCCATACTCCTTGATCCCTTTAGCCGTAAGGGCCACATCTAACTCCCTTTTGACTATATCTAATGAACTGGCCTCAACAACTTCCTGTGGTAGAGAATTCCACAGGTTCACAATTCTCTTGAGTGAAGAAGTTTCTCCTCATCTCGGTTCTAAATGGCTTACCCCTTATCCTTAGACTGTGACCCCTGGTTCTGGACTTCCCCAACATCGGGAACATTCTTCCAGCATCTAACCTGTCCAGAATTTTATATGTTTCTATGAGATCCCCTCTCATTCTTCTAAATTCCAGTGAATATAAGCCTCGTCGATCCAGTCTTTCTTCATATGTCAGTCCTGCCATCCCAGGAATCAGTCTGGTGAAAGTGCCTTCCTTCAAATACTATCCTCCCTCCTTTAAGATTTGACAATAATGGCCGGTAAAATCTTCCATTGTGCATTGTTTCCTCTTTGTAAAGTGCACCACGTGTAGGTCTTACCATTGGTGGTGTCAGCTCTTAAATCAGCTAAAAAGAGCGTTGGCCAATGTGTCTGTGCTGTGGTCCTCTCCCGCCCAACATTGTGTGTGGAAATTGATTGCGCGGGTTGGCGACCATTTTGAGCACCGTAGTTTGGCCGAGGCAGACTTGGGAGGCGATTTGATTCCCGTTTTCTTTCCGAGAGGCAATGAAACAACTTCAGGTGTGTGCAGGAAAAAACAGCCAGAGTCTAAACATTTTTAGTCCGATTTCCATTATCTATCTTAGGGTATTCCTTTAAGAATATTATATGTACTGTATGGCAGGTTAAAATGTGAGGAATGGAAATGGTGAAATTGGTGCAGTCTCTAACTCTTCTGATGGTGCTTTATTTAAACATATGTGAGGACGTTCCATATTGCCACTGATCCACGCCATACTTCCAGGGGGTGCACGGACAGAGAGACCTGGGGTATGTGTGCCTAAATCGTTGAAGGTGGCAGAGCAGGTTGAGAAAGCGGATAAAAAGGCTTATAGGATCCTGGGCTTCATAAATAAAGGCATAGAGTATAAAAGCGTGGAAATTATGATGAACCTGTATGAAACACTGGTTCAGCCCCAACTGGAGTACTGCGTCCAATTCTGGGCACTGCACTTTAGGAAGGATGTGAAGGCCTGAGAGAGGATGCAGAAAAGATTTACGAGAATGGCTCCAGGGATGAGGGACTTCAGTTACGTGGATAGACTGGAGAAGCTGGGGTTGTTCTCCTTGGAGCAGAGAAGGTTGAGAGGAGATTTGATCGAGGTGTTCAAAATCATGAGGGGTCTGGACAGAGTAGATAGAGAGAAACTGTTCCCATTGGTGGAAGGGTCGAGAACCAGAGGGCACAGATTTAAGGCGATTGGCAAAAGAACCAAAAACGATGTAAGAAAAAACTTTTTTTACGCAGCGAGTGGTTGGGATCTGGAATGCGCTGCCTGAGAGGGTGGTGGAGGCAGATTCAATCAAAGCTTTCAAAAGGGAATTGGTAAGTATCTGAAGGGAACAAAAATTGCAGGGCTTATGGGGCAAGAGTGGGGGAGTGGGAATAATTTAGAGTCGGCATGGGCTCGACGGGCCGAATGGCCTTTTTCTGTGCTGTAACCATTCTATGATTCTTGAACTGGGAGTTATTTGGGAGTCCAAATATCAGTAAGACTCATAGAAACATTGAAATTAGGTGCAGGAGTAGGCCATTCGGCCCTTCAAGCCTGCACCACCATTCAATGAGTTCATGGCTGATCATTCAACCTCAGTACCTCTTTCCTGCTTTCTCTCCATACCCCTTGATTCCTTTGGCCGAAAGGGCCACATCTTACTCCCTTTTGAATATATCTAATGAACTGGCATCAACAACTCTCTGCGATAGAGAATTCCACAGGTTAACAACTCTCTGAGTGAAGAAGTTTAGAAACATAGAAACATAGAAAATAGGTGCAGGAGTAGACCATTTGGCCCTTCTAGCCTGCACCGCCATTCAATGAGTTCATGGCTGAACATTCAACTTCAGTACCCCATTCCTGCTTTCTCGCCATACCCCTTGATCCCCCTAGTAGTAAGGACCTCATCTAACTCCTTTTTGAATATATTTAGTGAATTGGCCTCAACAACTTTCTGTGGTAGAGAATTCCACAGGTTCACCACTCTCTGGGTGAAGAAGTTCCTCCTCATCTCGGTCCTAAATGGCCTACCCCTTATCCTTAGACTGTGACCCCTGGTTCTGGACTTCCCCAACATCGGGAACATTCTTCCTGCATCTAACCTGTCCAATCCCATCAGAATTTTCTATGTTTCTATGA
This sequence comes from Pristiophorus japonicus, assembly GCF_044704955.1. Classification (NCBI taxonomy): domain Eukaryota; kingdom Metazoa; phylum Chordata; class Chondrichthyes; family Pristiophoridae; genus Pristiophorus; species Pristiophorus japonicus. Next base: position 106,175,422 of record NC_091994.1, read on the forward strand.
GATTCCATCTCATTCTTCTAAATTCCACTGAATACAGGCCCAGTCAATCCAGTCTTTTGTCATATGTCAGTCCTGTCATCCCGGGAATCAGTCTGGTGAACCTTCGCTGCACTCCCTCAATAGCAAGAAAGTCCTTCCTCAGATTAGGAGACCAAAATTGTACACAATATTCAAGGTGTGGCCTCACCAAGGCCCTGTACAACTGCAGTAAGACCTCCCTGCTCCTATACTCTAATCCTCTCGCTATGAAGGCCAGCATGCCATTTTCCGCCTTCACTGCCTGCAGTACCTGCATGCCAACCTTCAATGACTGATGTACCATGACACCCAGGTCTTGTTGCACCTCCCCTTTTCCTAATCTGTCACCATTCAGATAATAGAGCAACTCAGGGCTGTCCGGTAGTCAAGAATCAGCCAACCAGGTAATGAAGAGCCCATTCGCTTTCTGATTGGGCGTGGGAGGGCGGTGCGTTGCGAGAATGGACATGTCGGGCGACCAATGGCCGGGGCGGGAGTGTGGAAGCAAGAGGTCATGTGTTGACACCTCCAGGAATACGTCCAATCAGAGTTGGCGACCCTACGCTTTGCACAATTGCACTTTAGCACGAGAATAGTGCAGTGTGTTTTCATATACACAAAACGGTGTCGTCTCCAATATACCATGAACAATGTCGTGGGAGAGTCACGAGTATTTCCTAAAAAATAATACATTGCGACTAGATTATGGGAGGGAATTTTAACTCTGATTTTTGTGGCTAGTTTCATGAATTGTTGAAATAAGCGGAGGCCCACCCATTATGGGCTTCCATTGTTCCCGGCCAGAATGGAGATGGTTGGATAATTGTCCCGTCAATCACCACACTGCTGTAAGGGACTGGGATTGACATTACGCACGATTTCTGTTTGCAATATTTCGTATAGACTCGTCCTAAACAGACTGTAGTTGAAATTTTCTTTTGTTTAGATATTGCTATAAAATTCACTGTTTGACTGCAAGTCCTGCTGGCCATAAGTCCTGCCCACCTCCATCGGCTGACATGATTGGGTCAGTAGACACTCCGCCCATTCCGCTCAAGTGCCTCTTGTACTCTGCACTTTTCCGTACATCTGGCAGGAGTGAATAGACTTCTCACTAAGGTTTATTCAATGAATTTGATTATACAGGTACAACGTCTGAAGTCCGGCAACTTCGGGACCAAGTCCGTGCCGGGTTTTGGATTTTGCCGGATTTCGGACCTCACTGTTGGCGCTCCTCGCCGCCCAAAGCCCTGAGTTTTTTTTTAACCGGTCTCCTCAACTCTCACCGCCCGATGTCGCCATCTTGGCTACCTCAAAAATGTCCGGTTCTGGGACAATTCCGGTTTGGGGAATTCCGGATTCGGAATGTTGTACCTTGAGACGGGTGGTGGTTGTGCATTTTGAATCCAGTCCGCAAGTTGTGCTGTGGTAATATGTTGAAGTTCAGAACGGGCCTCTTGTTGGAGGAGTTATGGAATAGCATTGGCATTGCAGCCAACGTCAGCTCATTTCTTCACCTTCCAGTTACAGAAAGAGGATATTTGAACAGGTATAAGGTGCCAAACACAAAGATGAACTAATTAGCTTACACAAAATAAATTGGGCAGATTGTGCCTGAGATGACAGAAGTAAACTTGCTCCTCAATAATGATTTATAACCAGCTCATGTCTGATGTTTGCAAAGTGGAAATGATTTATTAATGCGTTGCGTCATGCTGCAATAATTTATTGGGTTTGGAATGTACTTGTGCCTGGCGACCACCCACAGGCAAGTACAGGTGTGGCACTGTGCGTACCCAAGATCATCTCCGTCAGTTATTTACAAATTGTCAAATAAGATGTCGTTGATGAGCCCAGCAAAAGGCTACTGTGGTAACCTGGATTCCCCCACCATTCTTGTTAGTATCATGCAACATAAATACTGTGGCCTCAAGAGCGGGTCAGAGGCTGTGTATTCTGCGGCAAGTGTCTCTCCTCCTGACTCCCCAAAGCCTTTCCACCATCTACAAGTCACAAGTCAGGAGTGTGATGGAATACTCTCCACTTGCCTGGATGAGTGCAGCTCCAACAACACAAGAAGCTCGACACCATCCAGGACAAAGCAGCACACTTGATTGGCACCCCATCCCTCCACCACCGGCGCACCGTGGCTGCAGTGTGTACCATCCACAAGATGCACTGCAGCAACTCGCCAAGGCTTCTTCGGCAGCACCTCCCAAACCCGCGACCTCTACCACCTAGTAGGACAAGGGCAGCAGGTGCATGGGAACACCACCACCTCCACGTTCCCCTCCGAGTCACACACCATCCCGACTTGGAAATATCTCGGCCGTTCCTTCATCGTCGCTGGGTCAAAATCCTGGAACTCCCTCCCTAACAGCACTGTGGGAGCACCTTCACCACACGGACTGCAGCGGTTCAAGAAGGTGGCTCACCACCACCTTCTCAAGGGGCAATTAGGGATGGGCAATAAATTCCGGCATTGCCAGCGATGCCCACATCCCGGAAATAATGTTTTTTTAAACTAATAATACTTGTTTCATGCCAGGTAATACTGCTTTTCTTGTGACCTCTAGTAGAGTCATCATGGTGGTAGCTAAACATTTCTTAGTTTGCTTGTGTCTTGCAAACATGGTAGACTTGGGTTCGATCTATGTAATCACTGACCAGCGCACTCATTTGCCAGTCTCTGTAGAATAATGGCTAGTTAGGGATCCATTGCAAAGATGAATGTGGTTCCAAGGTATGGGGCCTGTCAGATTTTTGGGTTTCACTCCCCGTCCCTGATATTCTGTAGTAACCTTTTACACATCCTTTGGGTCTCGGACATATCTTTTATTTCTTTTGGTATTGTCTCCTTTTTGTCTTGCACCATTATCACTTCTGGCATTTAATCACCTCCTGTCCTCCACTAAAGAACATAAGGATTAGGAGGAGGACTTGGTCATACGGCCCTTGAGCCTATTCGATAAGATCATGGACGATCTCATGTCAGTCGTGGCTCAGTGGGGCGATCTCAGCCTTGAATATACTCAACGACTGAGCCTCCACAGCCCTCTGGGGTAGAGAATTCCAAAGATTCACCACCCTCTGAGTGTAGGAATTTCTCCTCATCTCAGTCCTAAATGGCCGACCCCTTATCCTGAGACTGTGCCCCCTGGTTCTAAACACTCCAGCCAGGGGGAAACAACCTCTCAGCATCTACCCTGCCAATCCCCTTCAGAATCTTGTATGTTTCAATGAGATCACCTCTCATTCTTCTAAACCCCAGAGAGTATTGGCCCTTGAATGCATTGACACTTGAACACAGCACGTAAACACGTTCAATTGTTTCCGCAGAAATATTATAAAACTGCATTAAAATCACTCAAAAACATCCAATAATCACTATAATGCTTTCTCAGCCACTTAATTATCATCGACTAGAATCCTGATTAAATATGGCATATACTTGAATACAAGGTAGAAATGATTCCATTCAATATGGTTCTGAAAGGTTTCTGCATCCAGGTACTTGTCCGAAAACCATCACAAATGGCTTAGACAACAGTGGTTATATAATTATTTGGAGAAAGTCAAAAGATAGGGAAACGGGTGGAGTAAAACTTGCCATTTCGAAATTCTTGACCGCATGTTTAGAAACACAGTTGAGAAAAATCTTGAAAGAGAGAAAAACTGACCTGCATTTCTATAGCGCCTTTCACAACCACCGGTCGTCTCAAAACGCTTTACAGAAAATGAAGTACTTTTTGAAGTGTAGTCACTGTTGTAATGTGGGAAACGCGGCAGCCAATTTGCAGACAGCAATCTCCCACAAACAGCAATGTGATAATTATCAGAAAATCTTTTTTTTTTTTTTAGTGATGTTGATTGAGGGAGAGATATTGACCAGAACACCGGGGATAACTCCCCCTGCTCTTCTTCGAAATAGTGCCTTGGGATCTTTCAAGTTCACCTGAGAGGGCAGATGGGACATCGGTTTAACGTTTCCTCTGAAAGACGGCACCTCCGACAGTGCGGCACTCCCTCAGCACTGCACTGGGAGTGTCAGCCTAGATTGTTGTGCTCAGGTCCCTGGAGTGGGACTTGAACCCACGACCTTCTGACTCAGAGGCGAGGGTGCTGCCCACTGAGCCACGGCTGATACTCAAGCGGAACTTCAACGCACCAAAACTGACTTTTTAAAAATGGAAAGTTGATCGTTTCCCATCAAAATGTTTAAGGGGAAGCTCAATAAACATATGAGGAATAGAAGGTTATGCTGGTGGGGTGGAAGGTGGCTCGTGTGCAGCATAAACAGCGACATTTTGTGTCATTCGATGTCATCATTATCATAGGCAGTCCCTCGGAATCGAGGAAGACTTGCTTTCACTCCTGAAGTGAGTTCTTTGGTGGCTGAATAGTCCGATACGAGGACCACAGACTCTGTCACAGGTGGGACAGATGTATGTACAAACATTTTAGCTGTACAGTTGGACTCACTATTAAAACTCTGCAACTGAGTATGTTTAAGTGGACTGTATCAAAGGGGACATAATCTGAAAATTAGAGCTAGGTCATTTAGGAGGGAAATCGGGAAGCAGTTTTTCCCCACACGCACTAGCAGAAATCCTCAATTCTCTGCCCCAATGGGATCGTGGATGCTGGGACAATTGGAGCTTTTCGGACTGAGATTGATCTTTTGTTAGATTAGGCAATCAAGGGATTATGGAGCTACGGCAGTTAAATGGAATGAACATACAGACAGGTCAGCCATGATCTGATTGAATGGCAGAGCAGACTCGAGGGGCTGAATGGCCCTCCCTCCTGTTCCTGTTAGCAGCCCATCAGTCTGGAGTACGCCAGAGTCTTTTACCGTAACGGGCCTGTAAGCAATCGGATTATGCCTGAAAGCGCGGACAGCAATGCAAGGACTGCCCAAGTGTGGGTATTATGGAGAGGAGCATTGGGCTGGGTGTATAACACATGCCTGATCCGCTAGTGTTGCACCCCCGTCAAAGTTGAATTTTAATCCCTTTGTATAACAGGCTGGGACTCTGCTCTCAAAAAGAGAAGGCTGTGGGGTGGCCTAATCAAGGTCTTTAAAATTATGAAAGGGTTTGATAGGGTAGACGTAGAGAAGATGTTTCCACTTGTGGAGGAGACCAGAACTAGGGGCCATAAATATAAGATAAATATTAGCCAGGACACCGGGGATAACTCCGCTGCTCTTCTTCGAAGTAGTGTCGTGGGATCTTTTACGTCCATCTGAGAGAGCAGACAGGGCCTCGGTTTAACGTCTCATCCGAAAGACAGCACCTCCAACAGTGCAGCGCTCCCTCAGCACTGCACTGGGAGTTTCAGCCTAGATTTATGAGCTCAAGTCCCTGGAGTGGAACTTTGAACCCTCGACCTTCTGACTCAGCGGCCAGGGTGCCTCCAATAAATCCAATCGTGAATTAAGGAAAAAGTTCTTTATCCAGAGAGCGGTGAGAATGGGGAACTCGCTACCACAGGGAGTGGTTGAGGCAAATAGCGTAGTTGCATTTAAAGTGAAGCAAGATAATCACATGAGGGAGAAAGGAATAGAAGAATATGCTGACAGGGTGAGATGAATTAAGGTGGGAGGAGGTTTGTGTGGAGCATAAACACCGGCATAGATCTGTTGGGCTGAATGGCCGGTTTCTGTGCTGTAAATACTATGTAATACTATACAGGTTGAACCTCCCTTATCCAGAACCACCCCTCGTCCAGAACCATTCCCGGCCATCGGGTGGCGCAAGCGCAGAACTCCGACATGAACAAATTGAAGTCTTACCTCGCTGCCGACTCCCGCAATCGCTGACCTGACCCCGCGATCCCCCCCCCCCCCCCCCCTAAATGATCTCTCTGTCGCACTCCCAGCCCCAAGCCAGCCAGCCCCGATATCCCCTTGCTCAGTACCTGTACCATCCAATTTAACGTGACCACCCCTCGTCCGGAAAAATCCCTTATCCGGAACAGGCCAGGTCCCGAGGATTCCGGATCAGGGAAGTTCAACCTGTACTATGTAACAGAACTGCAGATTGACAGCTCAATCACAGCATGGAAAAAATGTGATAAGTCCCCATGTCACAAATGCAGATCGAGTCTCTCAAGCGTGCTTTATTTCAGTCTGACTGCACAGTGACAGAAGCCATGCTCAGCCATGCCTCACACAGGAACGTTTTGATATTGCTTTATTTTTAATATTTATTACTTTAGATGTATGGAGTAGTGTGAATTTTAAAATTGACTTCCGTTAGCTGTGACTCGTGTACTCTTTTCTTTTCTTGGTGTTGGAGGAGAAAATAAACATCAGACGGTCGGCCAATGGCCTGTGGTTTTGTGGGGAGATGCTGTCATTAACTGATCAGAAATAGGATCAATTTAGTTTTGGTCTCTTGGGGAATCGAGGGATATGGGGATCAGGCGGGAAAGTGGAGTTGAGGTCGATGATCAGCCGTGATCTCATTGAATGGCGGAGCAGGCTCAAGGGGCCGAATGGCCGACTCCTGCTCCTAATTCTTATGTTCATTGCTGTTCAAAATTCCGGCCCACTTTCGCCTTTCTGGGCAGATTGTCGGAATATTTATTCTTTTGCCCCCCCTCCCTCCACCCCTGAAAAATGATCTGCAATTTTAGGTGCTCACCGCAGTGCAAGTAATGCTCCTCTGTGCTACACCTTCAGGTGAAGCAGCTTTTCGACCGTAAGGTCAGAGCATTCTTACTGCTCAAAGCTGTGCCACATGTTGAAGCAGATGTTTCCATTTGAGAACCACATGTTGTTACAGACGTTTCAACGGAGCATAATGGTGGGGGCGTGACATTCTCGTACAGGTTTGCGCTAGATGGTTTCTCACTGGTTTTTTGGTGACATACGTGAACCAGTGGGTGTGAGGAAAACGTCATACGGTATCCACTTCAACTAAAGAAAAAATGCCCAACATTAAAACTGAGTCGTGTCCAAAAAGTTTGAGCTATATAACAGTAGAGTTAGCTACCTCTACAAGAAGAAAGAAAGACTTGCATTTATTAAAGTCTTTCACCACGTCCCAAAGCACTTTACAGTCAATGAAGTACTTTTGGAGTGTAATCGCTGTTGTAATGCGGGAAACGCGCTAGCCAATTTGCGCACAGCACAAACAGCAACGTGATAATGACCCGATCATCTGTTCTTGTTGTGTTAATTGAGGGATAAATTTTGGCCCCAGGACACCGGTGGAGAACTCCCCTGCTCTTCTTCGAAATAGTGCCGTGGGATCTTGCTAACGCCCACAGTGATCAAGAAAGCTTATCTTGTGGGCCAAGGGGAAGAATGGCGAGAGAGGCGCAGGTTAAGGAAGGAGAGTTACTCGGAGAACGTGTCGGCAATAAAGGTCATCCGGACACCAGCAGTTCCTCCAGGGCCACGAGCATCATGGGTCCTTCGGGCATGGAGTTGCTGCACTTCAAGTGCCGCGCTGTCACTTCCAGGGACCTGCAGATCACCACGTTTCTTCTGCTGCTCGGAGAGCCCAGCACGGACACAGTCTCAAATTGGCAACGGCGACGACTAGGCACACAAGTCATCATCATAGGCAGTCCCTCGGAATCGAGGAAGACTTGCTTCCACTCTTCGAATGAGTCCTTAGGTGGCTGAACAGCCCAATACGAGAACCACAATCCCTGTCACAGGTGGGACAGACAGTCGTTGAGGAAAAGGGTGGGTGGGACAGGTTTGCCGCACGCTCTTTCCGCTGCCTGAGCTTGATTTCTGCATGCTCTCGGCAATGAGACTCGAGGTGCTCAGCGCCCTCCCGGATGCACTTCCTCCATTTAGGGCAGTCTTTGTCCGGGGACTTCCAGATGTCGGTGGGGTTGTTGCACTTTATCAGGGAGGCTTTGAGGGTGTCCTTGTAACGCTTCCTCTGCCCACTTTTGGCTCGTTTGCCGTGTAGGAGTTCCGAGTAGAGCGCTTGCTTTGGGAGTCTCGTGTCTGGAAAGTACCGAGTGGAAAAACACTGTCGAAATATAGCGTGTCATCTAAGTGGTAGAATGTTGTGATGTGATTCTCCTTCATTTGGAGTGCGTACGTGGAAATGCAGCCTTTTTCCTATTTCCAAAGATGATTTTTTTTCCCCTGACCAGATTTCCACAACACAAAGAAAATAGAATTTGTAAAAACTTGAAATGCAATAAGCATCTGGATGTATCCTAAACGCTTCCAGAAATGTGTGTGTCCGGCACAGAGTCTGTGTGTCCGTATCTGCAGACAGTGAATGTTGGGAAAGGGGAAGGATGTCAAAGTCTGTGTGTAAACCTCCAGATTTGAAATAGGTTTGAGAACTCGTGAAGTAATGATGGTTGGATCACGTGGTCTTTAATAAGCTTTTCCTCTGATAGATTTTGATCTAACAACCTCCTTTTGAATAATCCATAACTATAATTGAGCTATTACGAGAATTTACAAAAAAAATCTAATTATGCAGAAAGATCCCACAGACCGCAGCGAGATTAATCACCAGTTAATCTATTCTGTTTGGAAAAGAAAGACTTGGATTTATATAGTGCCTTTCACAACCACCGGACGTCTCAAAGCGCTTTGCAGCCAATGAAGTACTTTTGGAGTGTAGTCACTGTTGTAATGTGGGAAAAAGGGTAAACTTTGGCCAGGACACTGGGAGAACTCTCCTTTGTGTCTTCGAATAGTGTTACTAGATCCAGTGTGAACTTTTTTTCGCCCAAGTTGCTGAACAAAGGTACCAGCGAGGATACTCATCGTCATCATCATCATCATCATAGGCAGTCCCTTGGAATCGAGGAAGACATGCTTCCACTCCTGAAGTGAGTTCTTTGGTGGCTGAACAGTCCAACACGAGAGCCACAGACTCGCTCACAGGTGGGACAGATAGTCGTTGAGGGAAAGGGTGGGTGGGGAGTCTGGTTTGCCGCATGCTCTTTCCGTTGCCTGCGCTTGATTTCTGCATGCTCTCGGCGATGAGACTCGAGGTGCTCAGTGCCCTCCCGGATGCACTTCCTCCACTTAGGGCGGTCTTGGGCCAGGGACTCCCAGGTGTCAGTGGGGATGTCGCACTGTTCCAGGGACAACTGCATGTGCTTTAGGATTCAGGGATATGGTAGAAAGGGGATTGAGATTCATGTAAAAAAGCTTTGGTCTATTGGTTTTTTTCTGTTTTTAAAGCCATGTTATTCTAAGTAGCGTGATTTCTCTCTTTAATTAGTTGTTCTGATGTAGCATTTCGATAATTGAAGCATCAGTGTAAAATATGGATTGCCTTCTGGGCTGGAAATCCATATCCATGCCTTGAGAACATAAGAAATAGGAGCAGGAGTCGGCCATTTGGCCCCTAGAGCCTGCTCCGCCATTCAATAAGATCATGGCTGATCTGATCTTGGTCTCAACTCCACTTCCCCGCCCACTCCCCATAACTCTTGAAACACTTTTCGTTCAAAAATCTGTCTATCTCCACCTTAAGTATATTCAATGACCCAGCCTCCACAGCTCTCTGGAGCAGAGAATTCCACAGACTTACAATCCTCTGACAGAAGAAATTCCTCCTCATTTCCGTTTTAAATGGGCGGCCCCTTATTCTGAAACAATGCCTGCGAGAGTTCTAGATTTCCCCAGGTGGGGAAACATCCTCTCTGCGTCTACCCTGTCACGTCCCCTCAGAATCTTATACGTTCCAATAAGATCACCTCTCATTCTTCTAAACTCCAGTGAGTATAGGCCCAACCTGCTCAACCTTTCTTCATATGACAACTCCTTTATCTCAGGAATCAACCTCGTGAACCTTCTCTGAACTGCCTCCAATGCAATCACTTTATCACTTCCAGACTCAACTATTCCAGTGCTCTCCTGGCCTGCATCCAATCCTTCACCCTCCCTGATCTTGAGCTCAGACAAAACTCGACTGCCATATTCTATCATGCAACATAGTCCCACTCAACCATCACCCTTGTGCTCGCTGACCTACATTGGCTCCTAGTCTCCCAATGCCTCGAATTTAAAATTCTCATCCTTGTGTTCAGATACTTCCCTGGCCTCGCCCCTTCCTATCTCTATAATCTTCTCCGGCCCTGAGAACATCTCCCGCTCCCTTTGGTCCACCATTGGTGGCCATATCTTCAGCCATCTAGGCCCTAAGCTCTGGTGCACTTTCCATACCTCGGGAGCCCATTATCAGCAAAGGCAGACAGCGACGACGAGGTCCAACACCGCCTCCAGTGTGCCAGCGCAGCCTTCGGCCGCCTGAGGAAAAGAGTGTTCGAAGATCAGGCCCTCAGATCTGGCACCAAGCTTATGGTCTGCAGGGCTGTAGTGATACCCGCCCTCCTGTATGGCTGAGACGTGGACCATACACAGTAGACACCTCAAATCGCTGGAGAAATACCACCGACGATGTCTCCGCAAGATCCTGCAAAATCCCCTGGGAGGACAGACGCATCAACGTCAGTGTTCTCGGGCGGGCCACATTGTTCTCAGCATGCAGAAAACAAGCGCAGACAGCGGGAAGGAGCGTGCGTGCAAACCAGACTCCCCATCCACCCTTTCCTTCAACCACTGTCTGTCCCACCTGTGACAGAGACTGTAATTTCCGTATTGGACTGTTCAGTCACCTGAGGACTCACTTTTAGAGTGGAAGCAAGTCTTCCTTGATTTCGAGGGACTGCCTATGATGCAGCTCTGGAATTCCTTCCCTCATTCTCTCCATCTCCCTCCCCTTCTTTCAGAACCTCCTTTTAAAACCCACCTCTATGACCAAGCTTTCAGTCACCCCCTCCTCCTATGGCTTGCCATTGATTTTTGACTGTTTACGTTTCTGTGAAGTTCCTTGGCTTGTTTGTTTCTCCGGTAAAGAGACTATATAAATGCAGGTTGCTGTTGTAGAAAAATACTTATTTATTGATCTGACCAGTGCAGGGATGTAATCCAGGGCAAATGGAACTCTCAAATTTGGAGGTGAAAATCTAATATCTGCCATTTCTAATATTAGGCAACCAACAAGAATTCGCTTTACTTTTAAATTCTCTTCCAATTATGAACGAATTTTGTTTTTCAAAATTGTGTCTGATAAAATCATCGAAATTTACAGACAGAAGGAGGCCATTCGGCCCATCGTGTCCGCGCCGGCCGACCAAGAGCCATTCAGCCTAATCCCACTTTCCAGCTCTTGGTCCATAGCCCTGCAGGTTACGGCACTTCAAGTGCACATCCAGGTACTTTTTAAATATGGTGAGGGTTTCTGCCTCTACCACCCTTTCAGGCTGTGAGTTCCAGACCCCCCACCCCTCTGGGTGAAAACATTTCCCCTCAAATCCCCTCTAAACCTCCCCCCAATTACTTTAAATCTATGCCCCCTGGTTGTTTACCCCTCTGCTGCTAAGGGAAATAGGTCCTTCCTTTAAACTCTATCTCGGCCCCTCATGATTTTATATACCTCAATCAGGTCTCCCCTCAGCCTCCTCTGTTCCAAAGAAAACAACTCCAGCCTATCCAATCTTTCCTCATCGCTAAAATTCTGCAGTCCAGGCAACATCCTCTTAAATCTCCTGTGCACCCTATCCAGTGCAATCACATCTTTCCTGCAATGTGGTGACCAGAACTGCACACAGTACTCTAGCTGTGGCCTAACCAGTGTTTTATACAGTTTAAGCATAACCTCCCTGCTCTTGCATTCTATGCCTCGGCTAATAAAGGCAAGCATTCCATATGCCTGCTTAACCACCTTATCCAGCTGGCTTGCTACCTTCAGGGATCTGTGGATATGATCCCAGGACCCTTTGTTCCTCTACACTTCTCAATGTCCTACCATTTAATGTGTATTCCCTTGCCTTGTTAGCCCTCCCCAAATACATTACCTCACACTTCTCCAAATTGAATTCCATTTGCCACTGTTCTGTCACCTGACCAGTTCATTGATATCTTCCTGCAGTCCACAGCTTTCTTCTTCATTATCAACCACACGGCTAATTTTTGTATCATCTGCAAACTTCTTAATCATACCCCCTATATTCAAGTCTAAATCATTGATGTATACCACAAAAAGCAAGGGACCCAGTACTGAGCCCTGCAGAACCTCACTGGAAACAGCCTTCCAGTCACAAAAACACCCATCAACCGTTACCCTTTGCTTCCTGCCTCTGAGTCAATTTGGATCCAACTTGCCACTTTGCCCTGGATCCCATGGGCTTTTACTTTCGTGACCAGTCTACGATGTGGGACCTTATCAAAAGCCTTGCTAAAATCCATAAATCCATATACACCACATCATACGCACTGCCCTCATCAATCCTCCTTGTTACCTCCTCAAAAAATTCAATCAAGTTAGTCAGACACAATCTTCCATTAACAAATCCATGCTGACTGTCCTTGATTAATCTGTGTCTTTCTAAATGAAGATTTATCCTGTCCCTCAGAATAGATTCCAATAATTTTCAAACCACTGAGGTTAGGCTGACTGGCCTGTAATTACTCGGTCTATCCCTTTCTCCCTTCTTAAACAAAGGTACAATGTTAGCAGTCCTCTGGCACCATCCCTGTAGCCAGAGAGAATTGTAAAATAATGGTCAGAGCCTCTGCTATTTCCTGTTTTGCTTTTCTTAACAACCTGGGATACATTTCAATCGGGCCTGGGGATTTATCCACTATCAAAGCTGCTAAGCCCCTTAATACTTCCTCTCTCTCTATGTTTATTTCATCTAATAGTTCACACTCCACCTCCCTGATTGCAATGTCTGCATCGTCCCTCTCTTTTATGATAACAATGCAAAGTATTCATTAAGAACCATACCCGCGTCTTCCGCCTCCACTCACATGTCCTTTATGGTCTCTAATAGGCCTTACTCTGTTCTTTAGTTACGCTCTTGCTCTGAATGTATTTAGAAAACATCTGTGGTTTTCCTTGATTTTACTTGCCAACATTTTTTCATGCTCTCTCTTTGCTCTCCTAATTTCCTTTTTAATTTTACCCCTTTACTTTCTATACTCCCCTCTGGTTTCTGCAGTATTGAGCCCTCGGTATCTGTCATAAGCCTCCCTATCCTTTCTTTATCCTACTCTGTATGCCCCTCGACATCCAGGGGGCTCTAGATTTGTTAGTCCCACCCTTTTTCTTTAAGGGAACACACGTGCTCTGAGCCCCCATGATCTCCTCCTTGAAGGCCTCCCACTGCTCTGACACTGAGTCAAGTAGATGTTTCCAGTCCACTTTGACTAAATCCCATCTCAGCTCAGCAAAATTAGCTTTTCCCCAGTTGAGAACTTTTATTCCTGGTCTATCTTTGTCCTTTTCCATTACTACCCTAAATCTAACTGAATTATGATCACTAACACCAAAATGCTCGATAGTAAACAGAAGGATACAATAAAGGCATTTAGGCTATCATCGTTGCATGAACAAAATAGCCTGGAGCCTGGAACTTGCGCTGGTTTTGAATTTCACTGTTGTGAATGATTATTCCCTTATAACTTGGCACCGTCCAAACTAGGTGCTATCCAAAGTACCCCAGTTTGTTCGAGAATAATTCCAGATTAAATCCTGTGAAAAATCCTCACTTGAGAAGGGAGGCTTAAATCTACAAGCAATGGTAAAACAAAAATGGTGCAGAATATGAAATTAATTGTGACTTAGTTGGTAATTCCCGTACAGTGATCAAGCCTAGAAATCTTGACGGTTCTTCGTTAATAACTAAACCACTTTCTCTGTATCGCCACTGGTACCCTCGAGTCCACACCCTCGAGTCCGCACCCAATCAATCTCTGGCACTAGTGTCAAACCGTAAGAACATAAGAAATAGGAGCAGGAGTAGGCCATACGGCCCCTCGAGCCTGCTCCGCCATTCACTAAGATCATGGCTGATCTGATCCTGGACTCAACTCCACTTCCCCGCCCGCTCTCCATAATCCTTGACTCCCTTATGGTTCAAAAATCTGTCTAGCTCCACCTTAAATACATTCAATGACCCAGCCTCCACCACACTTTGGGGCAGAGAATTCACAGATTCACAATCCATTACGAGAAGAAATTCCTTCTCGTTACATTTTAAATGGGCGACCCCTTATTCTGAAACGATGTCCCCTAGTTCTAGATAACACGTCTTGAGCTTCGGAAGGTGCCACACTTGATGCAACATCACCTCTACATAGATGACCTTCACAGCAAAAAGGACAATGCTGTGCTCTTAAAATCTAGAAAACCCGTTATTCAACATGCACAATCTTAATGCTGGTATATGTCTACCCGATAATACTACCACAATTAAAAGGTTCTATAGGAAAAGTGCAAGAAATGCAAGCAGATGGATTTAGAAGATGTCCATCACCTTATTGGGGAACGGTAGCACAGTGGTTATGTTACTGGACCAGTAATCCAGAGGCCTGGACTAATGATCCAGAGACATGAGTTCAAATCCCACTACGGCAGCTGGGGAATTTAAATTCAGTTAATTAAATAAATCCCTATGAGTAATGGTGACCATGAAACTAAAAACCCATCTGGTTCGCTACTGTCCTTGAGGGAAGGAAATCTGCTGTCCTTACCCGGTCTGGCCTATATGTGACTCTTAACTGCCCTCTGAAATGGCCTAGCAAGTCACTTTGTAGCAGTTGTAACAAACCGCTACAAAGACTGCAGCAGTTCAAGAAGGCGGCTCACCACCACCTTCTCGAGGGCAATTCGGGATGGGCAATAAATGCCGGCCTTGGGCCTTGTTAGCGACGCCCACATCCTGTGAATATTTTTTTAAACAAATGAAGCAGGTAACGAGAACGTTGGACATCTCCAATTTGAGGATTCAATTTGAGGCAGTGCTTATGGACAGGCTGTGTCTATCTTCTCACCAGTCGGTGGGTAAATCTACCCACGATATGACTTCAGCTGTGTACTAGTGGAGCTTCTGAACACACAATGAATATCCTGTTACATATAAATGGTGACATGGAAGAAATATGCAGTGCTAAGTACATTATATGTTAAATGGTTCAAAGGTTTATTTCTAGATGTTCAAGACTCTCTTTTACACAACATATAATAGCAGTATTGAGTAACTGTGCGTTTTGTATTTTTTTAAGCATCAATGGTAGAATTGATTAGCATCAGCTTGTCATCAGACACTCCCAGTGCAGTGCTGAGGGAGTGCTGCACTGTTGGAGGTGTTGTCTTTCGGATGAGACGTTAAACCGAGACCCTATCTGCTCTCTCAGGTGGACGTAAAAAGATCCGATGGCCACTATTTGGAAGAAGAGCGGGGGTGTCCTGGGCCAAGATTTATCCCTTACTTAACATCGCTAAATCAGATTTTCTGGTCATTATCACATTGCTGTTTGTGGGATCTTGCTGTGCGCAAATTGGCTGCCGCGTTTCCCACATTACAACACTTCAAAAAGTACTTCATTGTTTGTAAAGTGCTTTGGAATGTCCTAAGGTCGTGAAAGGTGCTATATAAATGCAAGTCTTTCTTTACTGGTTTATGCTCTTGTTCACACATTGGGCCTTCTGAAATCCACTTCCCTGCCCAATCCCCATAATCACATGATTCCCTTGGTGTCCAAAAGAAAATAAATCATGAAAGGCACTATATAAATGCAAGTCTTCCTTTTATATGAAAAGATATTGCAATGTGAGCAACGATTAGGAGTCGGGGAGAAAATAGACCCAGTAGAAATAGAGCGTTTAGAAGTCTTTTTATTAAAACTTCTATTTTGGTGGAATGATTGTTTTGTAATAAAGCAACTCTTGACATGAGTAGGTTTATTGCTACATCATCAAGTTTGTTTTAACTTAGAGGTGTCGGGGCTGAGAGCTTAAAGAATGGACAGTGAGCGAGGACTGGGATTTCCCCCAAGCTGCTGCAGCTTTATCTTATGTTTTTTTGCATAATTTATTTAAGATTACACCGAAAAGCAAGCAAACATCTGGACATTCTAGATGCTTGTGTATGAAATACTTTGTGTCCCCACATGAATTGGCTGACCAAGCGTCAACTGTGCTCCAAAATATTGATTAAATGAACTGCAATTATATCGGGCCCTGGTGAGACCACACCTGGAGTATTGTGTACAGTTTTGGTCTCCTTAAACTAACATGGCAAGGGGGATGGGAACCTATGCAGGGAGACAGAGGGAAGTAGAATGGGGGCAGAAGCAAAAGATAGAAAGGCGAATAGTAAAAATGGAGGGCAGAGAAACCCAAGGCAAAAATCAAAAAGAGCCACATTGCAGCACAATTCTAAAGGGACAAAGAGTGTTAAAAAGACAAGCCTGAAGGCTCTGTGCCTCAATGCGAGGAGTATTCACAGTAAGGTGGATGAATTAACTGCGCAGGCAGCTATTAACGATTATGCTATAATTGGGATTACGGAGACATGGCTCCAGGGTGACCAAGGCTGGGAACTCAACATCCAGAGGTATTCAACATTCAGGAAGGATAGACAGAAAGGAAAAGGAGGTGAGGTAGCGTTGCTAGTTAAAGAGGAAATTAACGCAATAGTAAGAAAGGACATTAGCTTGGATGATGTGGAATCTGTATGGGTAGAGCTGCGGAATACCAAAGGTCAGAAAACGCTAGTGGGAGTTGTGTACAGACCATCAAATAGTAGTAGTGAGGTTGGGGATGGCATCAAACAAGAAATTAGGGATGCGTGCAATAATGGTACAGCAGTTATCATGGGCGACTTTAATCTACATATTGATTGGGCTAACCAAGCTGGTGGCAATGCGGTGGAGGAGGATTTCCTGGAGTGTATTAAGGATGGCTTTCTAGACCAATATGTCGAGGAACCAACTAGAGAACTGGCTATCCTAGACTGGGTGTTGTGTAATGAGAGAGGACTAATTAGCAATCTTGTTGTGCGAGGCCTCCTGGGGAAGATTGACCATAATATGGTAGAATTCTTTATTAAGATGGAGAGTGACTGTTAATTCAGAGACTAGGGTCCTGAACTTAAGGAAAGGTAACTTCGATGGTGTGAGACGTGAATTGGCTAGAATAGACTGGCAAATGATACTTAAAGGGTTGACGGTGGATAGGCAATGGCAGACATTTATAGATTACATGGATGAACTTCAACAATTGTACATCCCTGTCTGGAGTAAAAATAAAACGGGGAAGGTAGATCAACCGTGGCTAACAAGGGAAATTAGGGATAGTGTTAAATCCAAGGAAGAGGTATATAAATTGGCCAGAAAAAGCAGCAAACCTGAGGACTTGGAGAAATTTAGAATTCAGCAGAGGAGGACAAAGGGTCTAATTAGGAGGGGGGAAAATAGAGTACGAGAGGAAGCTTGCAGGGAACATAAAAACTGACTGCAAAAGCTTCTATAGATATGTGATGAGAAAAAGATTAGTGAAGACCAATGTAGGCCCTTTGCAGTCAGAATCAGGTGAATTTATAATGGGGAACAAAAAAATGGCAGGCCAATTAAACAAATATTTTGGATCTGTCTTCACTGAGGAAGAAACACATAACCTTCCGGAAATACTAGGGGTTCAAGAGTCTAGCGAAAAGGAGGAACTGAAGGAAATCCTTATTAGTCAGGAAATTGTGTTAGGGAAATTGATGGGATTGAAGGCCGATAAATCCCCAGGGCCTGATAGGCTGCATCCCAGAATACGCAAGGAAGTGGCCCTAGAAATAGTGGATGTATTGGTGATCATTTTCCAACAGTCTATCGACTCTGGATCAGTTCCTATGGACTGGAGGGTAGCTAATGTAACATCACTTTTTAAAAAAGGAGGGAGAGAGAAAACAGGGAATTAGCCTGACATCGGTGGTGGGGAAAATGTTGGAATCAATTATTAAAGATGAAATAGCAGTGCATTTGGAAAGCAGGACAGGATCGGTCCAAGTCAGCATGGATTTATGAAATGGAAATCATGCTTGACAAATCTTCTAAAATTTTTTGAGGATGTAACTAGTCGAGTGGACAAGGTAGGACCAGTGGATGTGGTGTATTTGGACTTTCAAAAGGCTTTTGACAAGGTCCCACACAAGAGATTAGTCTGCAAAGTTAAAGCACATGGTATTTGGGGGTAATGTATTGACGTGGATAGAGAACTGGTTGTCAGACAGGAAGCAGAGAGTCAGAAAAAATGGGTCCTTTTCAGAATGGCAGGCAGTGACCAGTGGGTTGCTGCAGGGTTCAGTGCTGGGACCCCAGCTATTTACAATATACATCGATGATTTAGATGAAGGAATTGAATGTAATAGCTCCAAGTTTGCAGATGACACTAAGCTGGGTGGCGGTGTGAGCTGTGAGGAGGACGCTAAGAGGCTGCAGGGTGACTTGGACAGGTTAGGAGAGTGGGCAAATGCATGGCAGATGCAATATAATGTGGATAAAAATGTGAGGTTATCCATTTTGGGGGCAAAAACACGAAGGCAGAATATTATCTGAATGGCGGCAGATTAGGAAATGGGGAGGTGCAACAAGACCTGGGTGTCATGGTACATCAGTCATTGAAAGTTGGCATGCAGGTACAGCAGGCGGTGAAGAAGGCAAATGGCATGTTGGCCTTCATAGCTAGAGGATTTGAGTATAGGAGCAGGGAGGTCTTACTGCAGTTGTACATAGGCTTGGTGAGGCCACACCTGGAATATTGTGTTCAGTTTTGGTCTCCTAATCTGAGGAAGGATGTTCTTGCTATTGAGGGAGTACAGCGAAGGTTCATCAGACTGACTCCCGGGATGGCGGGACTGACATATGAGGAGAGACCGGATCAACTGGGCTTGTATCCACTGGAGTTTAGAAGAATGAGAGGGGATCTCATAGAAACTTATAAAATTCTGACGGGATTGGACAGGTTAGAGGCAGGAAGAATGTTCCCGTTGCTGGACAGTCCCAGAACCAGGGGTCACCATCTAAGAATAAGGGGTAAGCCATTTAGGACTGAGATGAGGAAAAACTTCTTCACTCAGAGGGTGGTTAACCTGTGGAATTCTCTACTGCAGAAAATTGTTGAGGCCAGTTCATTAGATATATTCAAAAGGGAGTTAGATATGGCCCTTGCGGCTAAAGAGATCAAGGGGTATGGAGAGAAAGCAGGAAAGGGGTACTGAGGTTGAATGATCAGCCATGATCATATTGAATGGTGGTGCAGGCTCGAAGGGCCGAATGGCCTGCTCCTGCACCTAATTTCTAAGTTTCTATGTTTCTTACCTAAGGAAGGATATACTTGCCATTGAGGGAGTGCAACAAAGGTTCACCAGACTGATTCCTGGGATGGAGGGATTGTCCTATGAGGAGAAATTGAGTAGATTAGGCCGATATTCCCCAGAGTTTAGAAGAAAGAGAGGTGATCTTATTGAAACATACAAAATTCTTACAGGGCTTGACTGGGTAGATGCAGGGAGGATGTTTCCTCTGGCCAAGAACCAGGGGTCACAGTCTCAGAATAAGGCATCGGCCATTTAGGACTGAGATGAAGAGAAATTTCTTCACTCAGAGGGTGGTGAATCTTTGGCATTCTATACCCCAGAGGGCTGTGGAGGCTCAGTCTTTGAGTATATTCAAAACAGAGAGCGATAGATTTCTTGGATATTAAGGGGATCAAGTGATATGGAGATAGTGAGCAAAGTGGAGTTGAGGTAGAAGATCAGCCATGGTCTCATTGAATGACGGAGCAGGCTCGAGTGGCCGAACGGCCTACTCCTCCTATTTTTTATGAATCTTTATTGACGCTATGTCTAAAGTGGGCCAGTACACAAAAATGACTGGCTGGGTGATGTTCAATTGACCTCAAATTGACGGCTGAATAGTTGAAAATTTTAAGTATTTGTTTCAAATGGTTGCTCCTACGTTCAAGCCCCACTCCAGAGACTTGAGCACGGGATCCATTACTGAGGGAGTGCTGCTCTGTCAGAGGTGCCGTCTTTCAACTGAGACTTTAAGCCGAGGCTCTAACTACCCTCTCAGGTTGCTGTGGAAGCTCCCGTGGCTCTATTCAAGGGGGAGCTCGCCTGGCCAACAATATATCTTTCAACCAGCACGACCGAAACCGATTAAATGATGATTAAGCACGTTGCTGCTTCCGGGAGCTTGCTGTGCGCAAATTGACCGCCACCTTTCCCTACATTCCAACAGTGACTACGCTTCGACGATACTTCATTGGCTGAAAATCGCTTTGTGATGCCCTGAGGTCATGAAAGGCGCTATATAAATCAAGTTCTTTATTTTTCTTTGAAATATGAATAATAACACCATGGAACCTTAACACTATTTCTCTTTCCTCCGTTGGTTAATGACAACTGTTGAAGTATTTTGTTGAGATTTAAAGTAGTTTAGATTACTTATAAGCTGCATGAGAATCAAACGAGTAGGTCTCTCTTAACATTGCGTTGTTGGTTTTAGCTTTACTCTAATGGCTGGCTTTGTGTGTGCACCAGGCTTTATGGGAGAAGGAGGTGAAGGAGGAGGGTCCACCTCTACACAAGTACTACTGCAGCTGGAAGAAACTCAGAGAAAAGGAGATTGCACTGGAGATCACGGGCAAGGAGCGGGTACGTTGGGATTTTTAAGGAAACGTGTCCGTTGTAGCCAATGTTCCCACTTTTTTTTTCTCCTGCGCGGGCTCTTTTAATTTGCTGTACAACCGCACGCACACGGTGTCTCTCCCAGCGGCAGCGCGAGTGAGCGGCCCGCGCTGGGTCTCTCGATCAGTGAGCGGCCCGCGCTGGGTCTCTCGATCAGTGAGCGGTCCGCGCTGGGGGTCTCTGTCGGTGAGCGGCCCGCGCTGGGTCTCTCGATCAGTGAGCGGTCCGCGCTGGGGGTCTCGATCAGTGAGCGGTCCGCGCTGGGGGTCTCGGTCGGTGAGCGGTCCGCGCTGGACATCTTGATCAGTGAGCGGTCCGCGCTGGGGGTCTCGGTCGGTGAGCAGTCCGCGCTGGGTCTCTCGATCAGTGAGCGGTCCGCGCTGGGGGTCTCGGTCGGTGAGCGGTCCGCGCTGGACATCTCGATCAGTGAGCGGTCTGCGCTGGGGGTCTCGGTCGGTGAGCGGCCCGCGCTGGGGGTCTCGGTCGGTGAGCGGCCCGCGCTGGACATCTCGATCAGTGAGCGGTCCGCGCTGGGGGTCTCGGTCGGTGAGCGGCCCGCGCTGGGGGTCTCGGTCGGTGAGCGGCCCGCGCTGGGTCTCTCGGTCGGTGAGCGGTCCGCGCTGGGGGTCTCGGTCGGTGAGCGGCCCGCGCTGGACATTTCCATCGGTGTGAGGCCACGTGCCTGAGGGCGAACGTTGTTTATAGCCCTGCCAAACAAAACTGGGCTGGATTTCCCGCGTTAAGGATTTCGGGGCGTAAGTGGCGGGGTGGAGGTCGGTGGGTCAGACTGTCAGACTGTCGGGGGGTCGGTGGGTCAGACTGTCGAGGGGTCGGTGGGTCAGACGCTGGAAGGGGTCGATGGGTCAGACTCTGGAAGGGGTCGGGGGGTCGGTGGGTCAGACTGTCGGGGGTCGGACTGTCGAGGGGTCGGTGGGTCAGACTCTGGAAGGGGTCGGTGGGTCAGACTCTGGAAGGGGTCGGTGGGTCAGACTGTCGAGGGGTCGGTGGGTCAGACTCTGGAAGGGGTCGGTGGGTCAGACTCTGGAAGGGGTCGGTGGGTCAGACTCTGGAAGGGGTCGGTGGGTCAGACTGTCGGGGGGTCGGTGGGTCATACTGACGGGGGGGGTCGGTGGGTCATACTGACGGGGGGGGTCGGTGGGTCATACTGACGGGGGGGGTCGGTGGGTCGTACTGACGGGGGGGTCGGTGGGTCGTACTGACGGGGGGGTCGGTGGGTCATACTGACGGGGGGGTCGGTGGGTCATACTGTGGGGGAGGTCGGTGGGCCGGACTGTCGTGGAGTCGGTGGGCCGGACTGTCGGGGGGTCGGTGGGCCGGACTGTCGGGGGGAGTCGGTGGGCCGGACTGTCGGGGGGAGTCGGTGGGCCGGACTGTCGGGGGGAGTCGGTGGGCCGGACTGTCGGGGGGGGGGTCGGGGGGCCGGACTGTCGGGGGGCCGGACTGTCGAGGGGTCGGTGGGCCGGACTGTCGGTGGGTCGGACTGTCGGTGGGCCGGACTGTCGGTGAGTCGGACTGTCGGGGGGCCGGTGGGCCGGACTGTCGGGGGGGTCGGTGGGTCAGACTGTGGGGAGGTTGGTGGGTCAGACTGTAATTTACGTCAGATGGGGCCTGAACTTGCCGGCTTCCTGCGGGTGGATGTCTTCGACCGGCAAAAAGTCTACGAACTTACCTTCTGCCTCGGGATCCACGGAGACTCCTGGGCTTCTACCTGCACGCATGCGTCGAGGCCACATATCCCAGGGTGCAGGCGATTCTCAAGCGCCCCAGGATCACGTGGCCCGGCCCAACCAATCAAAGAAGGGAATCTCTGTTCATGGTTATGGGGCTACCGTGCATACAGAAGCCCCAGAAGCATGAATGGGGATCACATACAAAACACATTTAACATAACAAATGAATAAAAAGGAAACATTACATAGTTAGAATTAATTAAAATACAAATATAATTAAACATTTAAAACAAAAATCGAATTTTTTGAAAACTAAATAAGTATTTTCAAGGGGCTGAAAATAACCTTACCTTATTTTACAGGCATTTTAATGTTTAAATGAATGAAAAAATACTTTGTTTTTCAAACTCTTTATGCTGGTGAAAGCGGGCCTTATGCCTGCCTTTCCCAGGTGTAAGAATTTCACGGGCATTTGTTGGGCAAATAGCCCAACTCTCCGCCCGCAGAGGTCCTTTTCCTGGAGATGCGTGCGATGTGTCGAGAGAATTCTTGATAGATCGCAAGTTCTGGGTTTTAGCGTATGTCTAAACCCAGAACTCGCGCGCGCGCACCTCGCGCCCGCCCGTAGGGGCCGCAAATTAAGACCTATAAAGTACATGTTTTTGGATTGTACAACAAATCTAATCTAACAAGATTTATGTCACATTCTTTTAAAATGTTTCAACTTAATATTTAATTTGGCCATGCAGCATCTCTTTCGCATTGCTGCCTCTTGGTCAGCCCCCAGCTTTTTGTTGTTAGTTATTGCAAACGTTTGCATTGCAGTAACTAGCTCCTGCACCATGCTCAGCTACACAATGAGCAGCTTTGTCATGGAGCCTAGGATGGTCACTCAAACACTCCCGGGACAGGTACAGCACAAGTTGGATACAGAGTGAACATGAGAATTAGGAGCAGGAGTAGGCCATTCGGCCCCTCGAACCTGCTTCTCCATTCAACAAGATCATGTCTGATCTTCTATATCAACTCCACCTTCCCGCGCTTTCCCCATATCCCTTGATTCTCTTAATATCCAAAAATCTATCGATCTCTGCCTTGAATATACTCAAAGACTGAGCCTCCACAGCCC
Organism: Pristiophorus japonicus; assembly: GCF_044704955.1. Taxonomy (NCBI): domain Eukaryota; kingdom Metazoa; phylum Chordata; class Chondrichthyes; family Pristiophoridae; genus Pristiophorus; species Pristiophorus japonicus. The sequence goes on from NC_091994.1 coordinate 106,198,792, forward strand.
TCTGGGTCGAGAATTTCAAAGATTTACAACCCTTTGAGTGAAGAAATTTCTTCTAATCTCAGTCCTAAATGGCGGACTTCTTATTCTCAGACTATGACGCCTAGGTCTAGACTCCCCAGCCAGGGGAAACATCCTCCCAGATCTATCCTGTCAAGCCCCTTAAGATTTTTATACGTTTCAATTAAATCGCCTCACATTCTTCAAAACTAGGGAACAACATTTTCCAATCTCTCACCATTTTAAAAATGTTCAGCTCTTCTATTTTTCTGACCAAAGTGGATAACTTCACATTTCTCCACATTATATTCCATCTTCCCACTCCCTTAACCTGTCTATATACCTTTGCAACCGCTTTGTGTCACCCTCACAACTTTCCCACCTAGCTTTGTATCATCAGCAAACTTGGATACATTACACTCAGTTCCCTCATCTAATACCGATTGTAAATAACTTGAGCTCAAGCACCGATCCTTGCGGCATCCCACTAGTTGCAGCCTGCCAACCCAAATATGACCCATTTATTCCTACTCTCTGTTTTTTGTCCATTCACCAATCCTCAGTCCATGCTAGTATATTACCCTCAATCCCATGAGCCCTAATTTTGAGTAATAACCTGTTGTGTGGCACCTTATCGAATGCTTTTTGAAAATCCAAAAACACCACATCCACTGGTCACTGGTTCCCCCTTATCTACCCTACTAGTTACAGCCTTAAAACATCTTAACAGATTTGTCAAACACAATATCACATTCATAAATCCATGTTGACTCTGCCCAATCACATTGTGGTTTTCTAAATGGCCTGTTAGCACGTACCTCCTAATAAATTCTAGCATTTTCGCTATGACTGATGTCAGACTAACTGGTCTACAGTTCCCTGTTTTCTCTCTCCCTCCTTTCTTGAACAGTGGAGTTATATTTACGACCTTCCAATCCACAGGGGCCATTCTAGAATCTAGGGAATTCTAGAAGATCAAAACCAATGCATCCACTATCTCTGTAGCCACCTCTTTTAAAACCATAGGCCAGGATTTGTCAGGTACTCCGGTTAATTTCTCCGGTACTCTTTCTTTACTGATACTAATTTCTTTCAGTTCCTCATTCTCACTGGACACTTGGTCTCCCACTATTTCCAAAATGTTTTTTTATGTCTTCTTCTGAGAATCCGGATATAAAGTATCTGATTAATGACTCTCTCATTTCCATATTCCCTGATATAATTTCTCCTGCCTCTGCCTGTGAGGGACCCATGTTTACTTTGGCTAATCTATCCCTTTTTACCTATAGAAGCTTTTACAATCTGTTTTTACATCTCTTGCTAGTTTACTCTCATTCTATTTTTATCTCTCCATCAATTTCTTGGTCTTTGCGGAAATATCAATCCTCCCAATCCTCAGGCTTACTATTTTTGGCAATTTTGTAAGCCTTTTCATTTAATTTAATATTATCTTTATCTTCTCTTATTAGCCACGGTTGGACCATATTTCTCGGGTCTTTATTCCTTAAATTATTTCTTTAAAAGTTTGCCATTACCATTATATATCTTAATCTAATTTCCCAATCTACCTATGTCCCTCATACCTACGTAGTTTGCTTTGTTCAGATTTAAGCCCCTAGGTTCGGACTTAACTAAATCATACCCAAGCTCAATATAAAATACTATCACATTATGATCACTCTTCCCCAGAGGCACCTTTACTACAAGGTTATTAATTAATCCTGTCTTATTGCACAATACTCTATCTAAAATAGCCTGTTTCCCTATTTGGTTCCTCGACATACTGATCTAGAAAACTACCTTGAATGCATTTTATGAACATGTCCTCTGGACTATCACTGCAAATTTGGTTTGCCCAATCTATAAGAAAATTAAATCTCCCCATGATTACTGTTTAACTCTTGTTACGTTCACCTTTAATGTCCTGATTTATACTGTGCCCAACACTACAACTCCTGTTCCGGGGTCTATAAACTCCTGTGTTTTCTGTTCTTTGTTATTACGTAGCTTCACCCAAAGTGATTCTACATCTTGTTTTCCCGAGCTAAGATCCTTTCTCTCTGCTTTATCGCACTGTTTATTATCAGGGTTACCCTGCCCACCTTTTCCATTTTGTCTATCTCTTCTAAAAAAAAATCAAGTATGCTGGAATATTTAGTTCCCAACGTCTGCAACCACGTCTCCATAATGACTACTGGATCAAACCATTCCATTTCTTGCTGAGCCAACAATTGGGACTCTACAATTGGCCGAGGCGTGGGAGGAAATGGCCTGGGTTTCTCGCGGCTAACCGCTATCGAGGGGACGTTACGTGTGGCTTGCCAACACAGACGGGGTCGGGTTTAGCTGCGACGCCTCCTGTGGTCCAATAGCTTTCAGATACTTACCATCTAGGCTCATTCACCAAGAACAGCCATTGGGTGAGGCGCTAAAGGGTGACCGGTAATGTTCCCTCTACGCGCTGCGCAGTGCTCTGGGCCTCCCATGCAGCTGACTCGCCACCTTTGCTGTCGATGAAACCGCACAGGCGCGGTATTTTGAATGGCCCGTGCAGCCCCTTAAAGGGGCCACGCGCCCAAAAATTAAAAAAATTAACGGGAAGATTACTGATCAGCACCTATGGAACTGTACACCCAAGGCTTTCAGGAGTGTGTGGAGTGGGGACGGGGGTGGGGGATATTTTTACAAAGGCTACATTAAACCTGAGTCATGACGGCATCAGTTTGGACAAACTAAACGGCCCATAAAAAGGTCATTCAGTTTCCGTGCCAGAATCCACGTGCCTGATTAAATGAGACGTATTTAAGATACACAGTGGGTTTCCCTTTACCAGAAGGCACCACCAATGGGCTTCACCCCTAGTGGGAGAAAGTAGATATTGTGCCGTGACAACTTTCAAGAGTTTCCACGGGTCCTACACACCTCCAGTGAGATCATTGTCAAGAACCAAAACAATCAAGACCCAAGACCCCAGGCTCCTGTAAATTTCAGTTCCTGGATGAAGGCTGTATTTATGGTCAGGATATATATATATATATGGCTTTCTGCAGGGGTAACTCAATCCCACTTCCTCCCCCTTGGGGGGGGGGGGGACTGTTGTATTAGGAAGAACAATCTTGTTTTATTAAACACTTTCTGAAATCGGAACTGTCAACGTTGCTTTTAGGAAACGAATGGTAGAACTGTAACAACGATTTTAGTACTTTTTCCTCTTTTGCTCTTTATCTCGTTTTCGTTTGAAAGGCGAGTGCAGTTAGCCTCGTGGGCTTGAAGGTGCACCGTTAATCCAGCAGTATCAGTGTTTCAGAAGTTTGTCGGTTTAGCCGTCTCGTACAACTGAGCTTAGTGAATCCTTCCAACCCCCTTCCATCGATGGAATCCTCGAGTGTTCACTTTTCAAACAGTGTATTCCAAAGGGGGTGGGTTTAAAAAAAAAAAAAAATTGGTGCAGAAACACCTTGAATTTCCGATGCTGTCCGCCCTAGAACTTGCCAAATTACTGATTTATTTTGAGTGGCACATTATTATTATTTTTTTAAGTGTCTTGTGTTTGCCTCTGCCCAGTTTGGTGGCGGAGAGAGAGAGAGTGATCGGGTTGCTGCGGGAATCATTTTCTTCCTGCCCTTAGTGGGTTTCCACTGTGGTGGGACATAATCGTGCCGCGCGTTCGGGCGAGTCCGGTCATGGAGCAAGGAAGCCCCAGTAGTCAATGAGTCTTAAAGGATTGTCGCGTTCGAGAACCAGTCGCTGATGTCTCTATGCAAAGGGAGTTGGGGGGGGGGGAGGGGAGACGTGTTTGATGAGGTCCTGCTCTGGTGCGGCATTTTAAGTCACTGCACATAAAGCATACTTTGTAGTCGAGGCTTATTTTATATTTCATGCCTTTGCCTCTATTCCCCACCAGCTGGAGGACCTGAATTTCCCGGAGATCAAACGCAGGAAGTTGCAAGAGAGCAAAGAGAAAGACAAGAAAGAGTTCAGGGATCTCTTTGAGTCTGACAGTGGCTCTGATGATGAAAGTAGCGGTATTAAATCTAAAGGTATGTTTTGAAAATATTACGGGGGTGGGGAGGGTGGGGGAAGGGGTGAGTGATGCACAAATTTTGTGTTTTTCAAAAAAAAAATCACTAACTGCAGTCTGAGGCTTTGGAACTGTTGACACTATCATATATATATATATACTGCCGCACTGGTATCGATGTCGAGTGGTTTTGGTTATACATCAACGGGTACAAAACCCGAGCATGTTAACAACAACCTGTATTTAGATAGCGCCTTTAACATAGTGAAACGTCCCAAAGCGCTTCGCAGGAGTGTTATGAAATTTTAAAAATTTGACGCCGGCTCAAGTAGAAATTAACACAGGTGACCAAAAGCTTGGCCAAAGAGGTAGGTTTGAGGGGCGTCTTGAAGGAGGAAAGAGAGGTGGCGAGGTTTAGGCAGGGAGTTCCAGAGCTTTGGGGCCCTTGCTTATCTCCAGATATCTCTGGAGGCGGTTGTGGGGCTGGAGGAGATTACAGAGATAGGGAGGGGCGAGGTCATGGAGGGATTTGAAAATAAGGATGAGAATTTTGAAATCGAGGCGTTGCTTAACCGGGAGCCAATGTAGGTCAGTGAGCACAGGGGATATTCTGTCCAGTGATTTATTTTAAAACTGCTGGCATTTGTTGTCCCAAGGGCATTTAAATGAGCAGCTACTGTATAAAAACCAGTAATGGTGTTCTCCAACTCTCTGCTTGGTCTCACCGTTCTCCTTCTAGAAAGCCCTGGGCAAGTATTGGTAACAGAAAGCATTGTTTGCTGTTGGGAGAGATTATAGACCTATTTGCCTATTCATCAGTCTGTGTGGTGTAACAAGGTACAGGTGCAGCGTCCAAAATCCGGAGTTCCGGGATCCAGAATGATCCGGACTCCGGACCGATTGGTGGCAGGGTCGTCCGGAATCCGTAAAATGTTCCGGAATCCGGACCCTGCCGACCTCGAGGTGCCGCCTCTACCCGACCTCGGGCTCCTTGCCTGCCCGCCCGAATACCTCCGTGGCAGGGCCCGCCTGACCAGCTCCTCTTCAGTGGGGCCCTGCCCAAACAATTCCACGGCGGCGGGACCCCACCCACCAAGCACCTACCCCCACCCGCCGAGCACCTACCCCTCCCCCCACCCCCCCACCCCCCACCCCCCCCACCCGACGTTCCAAAATCCAGCAATACCCGAACCTGGGCTCGGGTGTTTCCGGGTTCGTGACGTCAGAGAGACGTTCCAAAGTCCGGCAAAAGGCAAAATCCGGAACGGCCTCGGTCCTGAGGGTTCCGGATTCGGCACGCTGCACCTGTAACAGCAAAATAACAAATGGCGGTTGGATGGTTTGGACAAACAGCTGTTACCTCCGAGGATTGCACATAGGGGTCATTAAGTGGAATGAGTTTGGGTAGTCTCAATCCGTTACCTCTTGGGTGTGGTCCACAGCACAAATTGCCCCACGATTGGGCATTAAAATTGAATTTTACAGTCTTCGGGTCACACTGAGTTCAACAATTTCCGATCATGACCTCTGCCCCCATTTGTTCGGACAGCAGCTGTTGGTGATTCTGCTATTCCCATTTACACCCTATCGAGACCCATCTTTTGTTTCTTAACTTGTCCCATTACCATCTCCTTTTGCCTCGCACCATCAGCCCTTTTGTCATTTCATCTCTTCTCCATTCCACCCAATCACAGACCTTCCCTTTTCTTTCCTCCCCTCCCACTTTCCCTGCCTCTGGACTTGCTTAAAAACCTGTTGTATCTCGAACATTCCCCAATTCTGACGAAAGGTCTTTGGCCTGAAACATTGACTCTGTCTCTCTCTCTCTCTCTCTCTCCGCAGACGCTGCCCGACTCGCTGAGTATTTCTAGCATTTTCTGTTTTTAATCTCTTGAACTTCTGGTTCGCATTGGCAAAAGGTGCAAATTGTGGTCTGATCCTGGAGGGACCACTTGCTGGTTTCCCCAAAATCTCAAGGCCTTATGGTTGAGCTAATGCAGAGTATTGCTTTCTGTTACTAGCTGGTAAAGCGGCAAGCCTCTGTCAACATCAAAGCACATTGCACCCCTACAGCCGCTTTGTGGGTTCCATTGCATTGGATAGGCCGGCAAGCAATGTTCCCCCTCAGGTGTGCGGCAGCGCTCCAACTGCAAGTCCCGCGCAGGCTGCTCACCAGCGCTGCCGCTGGAAGAGATGCTGCACGTGCATAAGAGCGTAAGAATTAGCAGCAGAAGTAGGCCATTCGGCCCCAACTCCACTTTCCTGCACTCTCCCCATTGCCCTTGAGTCCCTTAATATCCAGAAATCTATCGATCTCTGTCTTGAATACACTCAACGGCTGAGCCTCCACAGCCCTCTGGGGCAGAGAATTCCAAAGATTCACCACTTACTGAGTAAAAAAGTTTCTCTTCATCTCGGTCCTAAATGGCCGACCCCTTATCCTGAGACTGTGACCCCTGGTTCTAGACTCTCCAGCCCGGGGGAAACATCCTCCCTGCATCTACCCTGTCAAGCCCTATAATAATTTTGTACGTTTCAATGTGATCACCTCTCATTCTTCTAAACTCTAGAGAATATAGGCCTAGTCTCCTCAATCTCTCCTCGTAGGACAATCTCACCCCATCCCAGGAATCAGTCTGGTGAACCTTTGTTGCACTCCCTCAATGGTAGTATATCCTTCCTTAGCTAAGGAGACCAAAACTGTACACAATACTCTAGGTGTGGTCTCACCAGGGCCCTATATAATTGCAGTAAGACGTCTTTACTCTTATACTCAAATTTTCTCATAATAAAGGCCAACATACCATTTGCTTTCTTAATTGCTTGCTGTACCTGCATGTTAATTTTCAGTGATTGGTGTACAAGGACACCCAGGTCCCTCTGAACACCAACATTTCCCAATCTCTCACCCTTTTTAAAAATACTCTGCTTTTCTATGTTTCCGACCAAAGTGGGTAACGTCACATCTCTCCACATTATATCGTGGCCTCGCGGCAAAGTTAATGGCCCCCGTTGGGGAAACGAAAATGAGAAGGAACATTGTCGGCCCGTCAAGTCATTGCCCACTGAGTTATGCAGCGTGATCAGCGCTGGTGAATGCAGACTCTGAAAGGTGTGAGGTTCGGCGGGTTTTATTTTGCACTAATAGCCTCTCCAGTGAATCTTCCTGGCTGCTGAGAGGTCCCGTGGTTTAAGTTAGTTGCCTTTGGTCCTTGTGTGTAAATACGCGAACAATTGGTTGTCTGCCATACATTCAATCTCCGGATTTGGGAATTGAGGTGGCGTCGTTGGGACACGGTTCCTTTAAGAGAGTGCAGCCATGTCTGTCGTGTGGTTTCCCCGACTCCCCATCTTCTCTTTTGTATCTGGTGCTTTGTAACTCAATTCTTGTACTGACTCGGCGCTGGTAAATGCCCACCATTTACCCTTCGACACACTTGCTTTGCTCCTCAATGAGCTGTATTGCAGTCCAGCAGAAGGTTTTTGCTTGAAGTTTTAAGTTCTGTTTGACAATATGATTTTAAAAAAGTGATATTCCTAATGTATATTGACTGAACAAAACCGTGGCCAGAGACGTTTGGATTGTGGTGGCGGAGCTTTGATTGTGGTGGGATGTACCTACAGGCTGTGCTATTAAAGTGCCTGCTGCACTCTACTGTCAATTGCCCAGCGCTCTCAAGTGCCGGGCTGATTACAAGCCAGTGAATAACAAGCCTGCGCAGGAGAGCTGATTGTACGATGATCGTCGGGGCACGGCACTCAGCTCCGCGTCTCCTGAATTACACGCGGCACACACCACACATTTACACCGGCCGCAATTACTGCCGCCGACTGCCCGTGCACGCCCACATCAGCTCAGCAGCGCCAAGAGGCGCGGTGAACAGGAGCATTTGTCCTCCTCTTGTTGCCATAGTAAGCGAGCTGCCCTTAGCAACGGGAGTTGGAGGAGATTAGCGCGGCGGTCATTTGGCCTGGGGAATTTAGCTGAAGTGATTTTATTGGGGAGTGGTGGGTGGGGTGTCCTGATGCTTCAACGAGCGCTTGTGTATATTTTACCAATCCATTTGCCAGTTCAAGCTTTTGCGATGAGGAATAGGTCAGGAGTGCAGATGTGCACTGTGCTGTTGGAGTGGGCGATGCGGCAAGTACTGGCAATCAGCGGCGGATTTTTTTTTAAAGAGAATGGCCAATTACAATAGACTGTTCCAATTAGGATGGGTGCGAAAGGGTTCAGGTCATGCTATTTGACCCCACACATTAGATCTCCGCCCTAACGTGACCTCCCCTAGTGTCTGTTTCAAACGAGTGCCGTTTCAGTAGTAATTGGAGTCTCTGCTTAGTGAGGCCACAGCTCGAGGAGCTATGTGATCCCTTGACGTCTGGTCACACTGAAATAAGGCAGCTAAGGATTGTGGCATTTTCGCAGCAGGCTCATCAAGAATTAATCCCCAATTGATTGCCGGAAAAAGTGTCCGGGATAATTAATTGAAAGGGAAGGCAAGTCTAGGAGTGTGCTTTTGATTCCTGCTACTCTTTTTTTTTTCTACTGAACAAAAGCTAAAACGCCAAAAATGTTTTATTTACACAGTTTTTATTTTAAACTCACTGCGTCGGATCTCCCTCCTTATAAAGGTGCCCCTTTGACATTGTAAGGTGTGTCTCCAGAGCAGTAGTGCTGAAAACAGTGGGGCTGTAGCCAATGTTCCCTGCGTACAGTTTTGATTTCCATATTTACGAAAGGATATACTTGCTTTGGAGGCAGTTCAGAGAAGGTTCACTCGGTTGATTCTGGGGATGAGGGAGTTGACTTATGAGGAAAGGTTGAGTAGGTTGGGCCTCTACTCATTGGAATTCTGAAGAATGAGAGGTGATCTATGTTTCTATGTTTCTATGTTTCTATGAAACATATAAGATTATGAAGGGGCTTGACAAGGTGGATGCAGAGAGGATGTTTCCACTGATAGGGGAGACTAGAACTAGAGGGCATGATCTTAGAATAAGGGGCCACCCATTTAAAACTGAGATGAGGAGGAATTTCTTCTCTGAGGGTTGTAAATCTGTGGAATTTGCTGCCTCAGAGAGCTGTGGAAGCCGAGACATTGAATAAATTTAAGACAGAGATAGACAGTTTCTTAACCGATAAGGGGTTATGGGGACTGGGCAAGGAAGTGGACCTGAGTCCATGATCGGATCAGCCATGATCGTATTAAATGGCGGAGCAGGCTCGAGGGGCTGTATGGCCTACTCCTGCTCCTATTTCTTATGTTATTTTATTTTCGGCCGCGCGGCCTGTTCAAAATTCGCCAAGCGCACCTTTCTTTCAATTTAAAAGGCGGCTCACCAGCTGTGTGGGGCCGAGAGAGAGAAGAGAGAGAGAAGAGAGAGAGGAGAGAGAGAGCGCTGCACGACCGCACTGCTTGAAGGGAACATTGTAGAAACATAGAAACATAGAAAATAGGTGCAGGAGTAGGCCATTCGGCCCTTCTAGCCTGCACCGTCATTCAATGAGTTCATGGCTGAACATGCAACTTCAGTACCCCATTCCTGCTTTCTCACCATACCCCTTGATCCCCCTAGTAGTAAGGACCTCATCTAACTCCTTTTTGAATATATTTAGTGAATTGGCCTCAACAACTTCCTGTGGTAGAGAATTCCACAGGTTCACCACTCTCTGGGTGAAGAAGTTCCTCCGCATCTCGGTCCTAAATGGCTTACCCCTTATCCTTAGACTGTGACCTCTGGTTCTGGACTTCCCCAACATTGGGAACATTCTTCCTGCATCTAACCTGTCTAACCCCGTCAGAATTTTAAATGTCTGTATCTTCTGATTGACCCAAGAACCGAGACTGGGAGACCAGGCAACAACTGGGTGCTCTGCTGTGACACAAAGCATTGACTCATTCCTTTTTAGCGCAAGGACATAATTCACAGTGACTGCAACAATCTGGTTGGAACTTTTGTATAAAACGCAACACATTTTTAAAAAGTGGATTGGGTTGGGAGCCAGTGAAGTAATATGTGGTTCAGGCAGCTTGAACCATGTGATCACCTTTGACCCTTCTTAATAAATTGTATAGTCTAGTATTAGGCAGTCCCTCCTATTGAGGATGACCTGCTTCCACACCAAAAAGCGATGACTTCACAGGTGTTTCAATGAAGGACCTGACATTCTAGGGCCTGAACTACATGTTGAAGGGTGGAAGATGCCTGTGCGTGGATTTTTTTAACGTGTGGTGGCCATTGCACACCAGCCACCACACGGGCTTGACCGAACTCGGTCTTGGTCCAGTGGAAAGGATTACCCAAAACGGCTGGAGACCAGCTCTGCTGCACGGACCTAGTGCGCACACACATATCGCAGTGTGGGCGGGGCTGGCCCATGCTGTCCCTGGGCCCCGAACTCACGCCTCTCCCGGGACCCGATCAAAAATGGAGCAGTCAGAAACAGGACATTAATTAGTCTCCTCTTATCTTGGAGACATCAAATATCGACACTGTTATTTGAAATATCAAAAACTTATAAATTGTAGACTTGCAATAGAGCACAAATGATTAGACTTTTTTAAACAAGCAGATTCAATCTGGCAGCCAAATTCAGATTTCACAGCTGTATTACATTACAAGTTTACATCAGAAATAGGAGCAAGAGTCGGCCATTCGGCCCCTCGAGCCTGCTCCACCATTCAATAAGATCATGGCTGATCTGATCTTGGCCTCAGCTTCACTTCCCTGTCCGCTCCCCATAACCCTTGACTCCTTTATCGCTCAAAAATCTGTCATTCTCCACCTTAAATATATTCAGTGACCCAGCCTCCGCAGCTCTCTGGGGCAGAGAATTCCAAAGACCCTCCTCATTTCCATTTTAAATGGGTGACACCTTATTCTAAAACTATGCCCCCTAGTTCTAGATTCCTCCACGAGGGGGAACATCCTCTCTGCATCTACCCTGTCAAGCCCCCTCAGAATCTTATACGTTTCAATAAGATCCCCTCACATTCTTCTAAACTCCAATGAGTATAGGCCCAACCTGCTCAACCTATCTTCATAAGACAACCCCTTCATCTCCGGAATCAACTTAGTGAACCTTCTCTGAACTGCCTCCAATGTAAGTATATCCCTCCTTAAATAAGACGACCAAAACTGTACGCAGCACTCCAGGGGCTAGACTTTCCCGAGAGCCCCTCAACGCCCAGTTGCCCGCCCAGAAAAACCGCTAATGTTTTGCAAGTAACGCTGGCGAAAATTTCTATAATTAAGTTAAAAATAATCGCCCTGCGAGAAAATGGATTTGCACCAATATTCTCGGCAGTTAAAGGGGAAACTAAGTGAAACGGAGGATTCTTAACATTTTTTTTTAATTTAGTCCGAGGCTGCGGTTGGGCCTAGGGAAGGGGGGGGGAAGCTTTAAAAAAAAATGTCACTAAAAATAAAAGTGAAAAAACATTCCCAAGACAGTTTCAAAGCTATTCCCGTTTTACAATTTAAAAAAAAATAAAGAACCTTTAACTTGCCTTTCTTTGCAGCTTTCACAGGGCGGTTCCCACGGCGAACTGGACGGGCTTCCGTTGAGGCCAAATTTACGCCCTGGCGATTCTCTCGGCCGTTTGCTCCCGGTGGGCATTTTGAGATTTGGACGGTACCATTGAAAAAAACTAAGGGGGACACTTTCACTGGGCGGTTTCTCTCCCAAAAAGAAATTTCTCCTCATCTCAGTTTTAAATGGGCGGCCCCTTATTCTGAGACTATGTCCCTTAGTTTTAGTTTCCTCTATGAGTGGAAATATCCTCTCTGCATCCACCTTGTCCAGTCCCCTCAGAATCTTATACGTTTCAATAAGATCACACCTCATTTTTCTGTGTTCAAGTCCCACTCCAGAGACTTGAGCACAAGATCTAGTGCTGACTCGCCAGTGCAGTGCTGAGGGAGCACTGCACTGTCGGAGGTGCCGTCTTTCGGATGAGACGTTAAACCGAGGCACCGTCTGCTCTCAGGTGGACGTAAAAGATCCCGCGGCACTATTTCAAAGGAGAGCAGGGGGAGTTACCACGGTGTCCTGGGGCCAATATTTACCCTTCAACCAACATCACTAAATCAGATTATCTGGTCATTGTTTGTGGGAGCTTGCTGTGCGCTAATTGGCTGCCGCGTTTCCCACATTACAACAGTGACTACATTTCAAAAGATACTTCATTGGCTGTAAAGCGCTTTGAGATGTCCTGAGGCTGTGAAAATATGACACATAATTGCAAGTCTTCCTTTATAAGTGTAGCCAAACGGCTCTGCAGCATTGCTATGCTTCTCATGTCAGTGCAGCCTAAGTGACTTATTTAGGGACTTTGTACAAAAGCATTGCAAGCTGAAGACAGAAAAGGAAAGTGGGCAGTGTACAGGGGTAAAGAAAGATAAGAACGAGGTTTGTAGCAGTGGCAACAAATTTTTAAAAGGAGGATTAAGAGGATTAACTCCATTTTATGGCTGTTTGCATAATGATTGATTCATTTGGTTAATCCTGGGCCGGGTTACAAAAGGACTTGGCTGTGCTTGTATTATATACTGCGGTAGTCGCCGCTCCCTGAAATCCTTTTATCTAGTTTTTTTTTTAAATGACGTTTAATGGTTGTGAAATGACACAGGTTAACTGATCGGTTTTGGATTTCGCTGGTAAATGTATTTGCATTTAGAACAAATGTTTAGTTTTGCGCTGTCATCGAGGGCGGCAGTGTATTTTCTCAAAGGATCCAGGAATGTTTTAGTTGGATTCTTATTTAGAAGCATTTTCAGACCTTCATCCTTGTGCACTAATCGTTGATCGTATTTTCGCGCACTGTTTCTCAATTTTTCGAGTACCTTGAAAGTGTTGCTGCAAATCTTCGTAGAGATGAAGATTAAATTAGGAGGGTGGGTTTGGGGGTGGGGCTGGTGGGGGGGGGCTGGGGGGCGGTGTGGGATGGGGGGCTGGTGATGTGGGGTGGGGGCGGGTGATGTGGGGCAGGGGTGGGGTTAGGGGGTGGGGCGTGGCGGGGGCTGGTGATGTGGGTCGGGGGGGGCGGCTGGTGGGGCAGGGGTTGGCGGCGGTGTGGAGTGGGAGGGGTGCATGAGGTGGGGAGAATACCTTGGGTTATGATGGCTTTAGCGACGGCCGTGAGCCAAATTGCCGGAATAACATTTTATTTTCTCAGCTGCGCTGGGACTTAATAAAACCCATTGGAAGTTGGTGTCCCCAGATGGGGTGTGTTAAGATTTCAGATGAGGAGGCAGGAGGGAAAATTTGGGTTTCTGGAAGGCTAGCATGTGTAAATTTGTTGCATGGAGGTCCGTATAGAAGGCTATTGTGCGGCTACAGACTTTAACCCTTCGGGAATCTCTGTTCAGGCAGGTCAAGTGCAGGCCACAGGCCTCGATCAATACATGTGCCTCTCCCATCTGTTATTGATTTTTGTTAAGAGCTTGCTAACACGTACAGGCACTCTCTGTCCATGCCTGCTCGGCTTCGGAGATGGTTTCTACCTCGTAGAAAGTCTCGGTCTTTGCAGACTGGGGATCCCTGTGGGCCTTATAATGCGAAACAGTTGCCTCTGTGTGATCTTACTGCCCTAAACCCTATTCCTGCCGCACTCTGGTTAATGGTTTTGTTTCCATGTCTCTGTGATGCGTAATGCTTTCAGACTCGGGCCTCCATTGGGCTCCTGCAGGTGGTTAGGTGATCAAACAGTTGTCATAGTTACCGTAAGTGGAAATGTTTTTCTCTCTCTCTCTCAGTTCACCAATTACTCATCCATCCTGTTTGAAGCTGTGCTCGGGCAGATGCGGCTAATCACCTCTGTCCAGAACCCCCGCTAATTGGGAGCAGCATTACCCCTCTGAGCACTTCCAGCATTGCTCTGAAAACAATTAGATGTGTGCTCTTCAGATAGTCGGCACTGCTGTGTGTGGCTGGGCTAATAACAATGAAAGAAGCACGGAAATTTCATTTGCAGTGCGTGTCGTTTTACTAATTTATAATTCCAGCTTTTTCGGGGAAAGAAAGCAAGTTGATAAACATTCTCACACGATTCAAGTACAGTTAATATTTTACAAAAGCATATAATGCGTTGGTTATTGGTATAATTTTGAAAAACATTGATAATGCCCCTCTCTTGTCATTCTCCCCTCTCCTTTTGTTCAAAAAAGATAACCCCACATTATCTCTATTACTCTAATTGACGCGCATTTAGCCTTGAATACTCATTAGATTGCTAAAGGTTCTGAAACATTGCAACTCTTTCAATGCAAGTAACAGCTGGATGGTGCGAATTGCTGTTTGTGTGAGATTCTGTGTTCGTTTAAGCCTCTCACACTTGTGCAGATTAAAAGTTTGAGGCTTAGCGGGAGTCCCTGTGCATATTTGTTCATCTCTGACAATACGTTATGTCGGGTATTTACAAAGGAGCCTGCCCCCACGGACCTTCTCTCCGAAACCCTCCCCAGTTGGTGTGACTATACACCCACACGGGGGAATGAAGAACAGGTGGGCTGCAGGACTTGGATATTGAGATAAAATAGTCCCCCTGTTGCGAAATGCAAATGTTAAAACCGTCCAGGACATACCGAGGCGTGACCCGCAGAGTAAACCTCAGAGTGACCCGGGCAGCAGTCCAGCCGAGAGCTTCGCCCAACCTCCGAGATCACCGCAATGCTGGGGCGCTTTGTTCTGATTGACCTCGGCGCTTTACCAAACCGCGTGGGAGGGAGGATCCATTATAGTTCAAAATGGACAAAGCCCGGAGAATTTAAGTTTTTTTTTCATTAATTGGCTTTCGTGCTGCAGTGGCCCAATCTGTTGGTACAAATCTGGAGAAGTTCCAGCACCTATTGACAGTGAAGGCCGTGTAGCTCGTTGTGCGACAATGTGCATTGGGACAGCCTCCTGTGCATGTGTGCATGTCTGTTAATATGCAAAAGGCTGTGCGCCTGTGCATATTTCCTGCCAACAATATATTCCTATGTCCACATTTATAATGGGAGTTTCCTATGTAAACTTGTCGCTCTGTGATCAATGGCCACTTTAATTTTTGGGGGGTGCGCGGGGCCCCTTTTAATGGGTTGCGCGGCCAATTCAGATTTTTCATTTAAAAGCCGGTGAGTGGCCGGGGTGGGACCCCCAGAGTTTCGAGTGGCCGTGCACAGGGACGCTGCTGTGCCTCAGTCTCCCTCCCTATCCTCCCTCCCTATCCCTCCCTCCCTCCATATCTCCCCCTCCCCTCCCTCCCTATCTCCCCCTCCCCTCCCTCCCTATCTCCCGCTCCCTCCCTCCCTCCCTCCCACCATATCTCCCCCTCCCCTCCCTCCCTATCTCTCCCTCCCTCCCTCCATATCTCTCCCTCCCTCCATATCTCCTCCCTCCATATCTCCCCCCTCCCTCCATATCTCCCCCCTCCCTCCATATCTCCCCCTCCCCTCCATATCTCTCCCTATCTCCCTCCCTCCCTATCTCCCGCTCCCTCCCTCCATATCTCCCCCTCCCTCCCTCCATATCTCCCCCTCCCTCCCTCCATATCTCCCCCTCCCTCCCTCCATATCTCCCCCTCCCTCCCTCCATATCTCCCCCTCCCTCCTCCATATCTCCCCCTCCCTCCCTCCATATCTCCCCCTCCCTCCCTCCATATCTCCCCCTCCCTCCCTCCATATCTCCCCCTCCCTCCCTCCATATCTCCCCCTCCCTCCCTCCATATCTCTCCCTCCTTCCCTATCTCCCCCCTCCCTCCATATCTCCCCCCTCCCTCCATATCTCCCCCTCCCCTCCATATCTCTCCCTCCCTCCATATCTCTCCCTCCCTCCCTATCTCCCCCTCCCTCCCTATCTCCCCCTCCCTCCCTCCCTATCTCCCCCTCCCTCCCTCCCTATCTCCCCCTCCCTCCCTCCCTATCTCTCCCCCTCCCTCCCTCCCTATCTCCCCCTCCCTCCCTCCCTATCTCCCCCC